>NC_092858.1:177592747-177593030 GCF_032062135.1 Pyxicephalus adspersus
TCTAGGGCTGTACCACATTACCATCCTCCATCACCTATACCATCTATACCGCTTCACCATACTTATCTAGGGCTGTACCACATTATCATCCTCCATCACCTATACCGCTCCACCATATTTATCTAGGGCTGTACCACATTACCATCCTCCATCACTTATACCATCTATACCGCTCCACCATACTTATCTAGGGCTGTACCACATTACCATCCCCCATCATCTATACCGCTCCACCATACTTATCCAGGGCTGTACCACATTACCATCCTCCACCATCTATACC
>NC_092858.1:177593751-177598126 GCF_032062135.1 Pyxicephalus adspersus
CTATACCATCTATACCGCTCCACCATACTTATCTAGAGCTGTACCACATTACCATCCTCCATCACCTACACCGCTCCACCATAATTCCACCTTGAACTATAAGCTAAAACCTAACATGAAAATGCATTCTGTTTACAGGAAGTGTTACACTAAGCGGAGACTGGGCTCATTTTCCCTACAAGTGACATTTTGGGGGTCTGTACTTACACTTGGTGCACGGGGAATCCTCGATGGAGAAGATTGTCCAGGAGCGAGGGTTCTGCTTTATTTTTGCCTCTGATTTTAGCATACAGCGGAGCAGCCATCTTACTGGCAGCCTCTGACATCCTGTCACTTACCCAGAGGTAGTGGGGGAGGTGTTAACGCAGACACTTGTGGGATTGATATCATCTATACCTGTATTTATGTCACTGCTTGGTAGATAGGAACAATAATTCTCTCTTACCAATACGCTAGTTTACAAAAGTAATCACCCCTTGGCTGTTTCCACATCCTTCCATAACAATGTATTCCAGCGGGATTTATTCAACTTCCCCAACATATCTAACACTTTCAAGTTTCAAAAAAAATGTAAATTTAAGCAGAATAAAGTAGAATTTTACCTGAGGTTAGGGGATTGGCATAGTCCAGATAGCTCCTTGCAGGAACCTCTCCAGGGTCTCTCATTTTACAGGGCCACACACCCAAATCAAACTCCGAATCTCAGATAAAATTCTCACATCACCTTTAGGGTTACCAAATAAATCATTTAGGCTACTTAACCCACAATAGCCCCATCGGGGGATGCTAGCAGGTATTCCCAGGCTATGCGGAGGTCAGAAAACAGCTGGATGGTCATCCTCCATCCTCTGTAAGACATCTTATAGACTTACCTTTCAGCTTTCCCCTAAACTTTCCCTCTCTGATACAAATATTTATCCTAAGGTGTTAGAAGTGACTAAAATTAATATGAATATGACTTGTATGTAAGGATAATTTTGCCTCCTTGAAATCAAACTATAAATCTCATTATCTGTGGAGACAGATGCAGACCCAACAACCATAAAGGAATCACTGTGCAGAGACAATCATTGATCTTCTATGGGTGGATACCTGAGGATCATTACCACCTTGGCCAGTTCGCCCACCTGGTGGTAGTTCCTGCCCAGGTTAGTTTACTATAGCTTCAGGCTTCCTGGAGGGGGTAGGGGCCTGTGATAATATTCCCATGTCTGGGACAAGGACAATCTATGTGACCTCTTTATCAATACTTCACCAAGGATGAATAGACAATGTGATTTGCTCTGGGTTTGCAGAGGGGATCAAGGAGGGATAACCATGGTTTGTATGGTTGTGTGAGAATCACTATGTGCTGGAGATAGAGCTAGAACCCTTTCTTATCCTTTCCTTTATATCCTTTACCTTCTTACCTTTGTCTTGTAACTTACATGTATAATAGATCCTATAAGATATGATGATATGATATTATTTGGTCCTTCTGGGAATATAAGACACCCCAAACAGAGCACATTATACACAAGGGAAACCCGCCAATCACACTGCTCCCCAATCACCTCCAGTCATCTCCAACTAAAATATATCTCCCGCAATCACCATATAAAAGCCTTCACATGATTTATAATCTCTAACATTACTGCAACTACCTCTTGTAGCATCAACCAAGGTACCAACTGGCACCAGTCCAATCAAAACTCAACCCTGCTGTATGAGTCACTGATCTTTCATCACATGGTGTCATATCTCTGTCATATCCCAAACTCTACTGATACCCCATCTGTACCACACTGGCCCCAATCTCAATTTATACCCCTAACCCTATTACACCATGTCTGCCACACTAGCCCAGACTTTACCATTCTTGATGTATACTGCTACCAGATCTCAGCCATACCTTCCTTCATCTTACCTGTACCAATCCTTACCACACCAAACCTAATCCTTGCTCTTACCTATCAGCCCTAATCCCGACATTTCCTCCAGAAATTTACCAGTAACCATTGTTCACCACACCATCTCTAATCCTTATCAGTACCCAGTCCCCATCCCTACAGTCCTGCTTCCTATCAGTACCCCATTTCTAACACAGCACCCCTGATCTCTACTGGTATCTCACATCACCAAATATATTATGTGTACCCCATCTTCACCAATTAAGCACGGACCCAGACCAATCATCACTGCAACATTCCTTCCTGGTACCCCTTATCAGTGCCCATTCTTCACCATAGCAGCTCTGTTATTGACCATTAGCCATCCAATAAGTCTTCTCCACCAATCTAGCACTGATCCTGATTGGTCTCTAGTCCCCACCTGACAAATATGAGAACCTCATTGAAGGAAAATATCTGCACAACTGGAGGTGAACCCTCCTTTAATACCAGCACAGCCTTACCAAACAATCGAGCCTGGAACATTCCACAAGATGACAATGGTGGGTCCTTCTCAAAATCTCGGATTTCTTTTCTATGTGGAATCTTAACTGGAAGGTTCAGGTCTGTCCGTGAGTACATGCCTAGGCACAGAACAGTGTAAATTCAGGAAAAACATTTGGATGAATGGTAAAAATATTATTGAGAACACTGTTCCGGCCTCCCCAGGATAGACCTATACTGAGCAAACTGTGCTGGACTCCCTTGGACAGACATATACTGAAAACACTGTGCTAAAAGCTCCAGGATAGACCTATACTGAAAACACTCTGCTGGACTCCCAATGATTGATCCATACTGAAAACACTCTGCTGGCCTGCCCAGGATGGACCTATACTCAGAACACTCTGCTGGACGTCCCAGGATGGACCTATACTCAGAACACTCTGCTGGCCTGATCATCATCATCATCATTATCACATCATGATCACCATATCACCACATCATCATCATCATCACCATATCACCACATCATCATCATCATCACATCACATCACATCACATCACCATCATAACATCATCATCATCACCATATCACCACATCATCATCATCATCATAATCATCACCACATCATCATCATCATCATCATTATCACGACATCATCACCACATCATCATCATATCACCACATCATCATCATCATCATCATAATCATTATCACATCATCATCATAATCATCATCATCACATCATCATCATAATCATCATCATCATCATAATCATCATCATCATCATCATCATCATCACATCATGATCACCACATCATCATCATAATCATCAATTTTAACATCATCACCACATCATCACCATCATCACCATATCACCACATCATCATCATCATCATAATCATCACCATCATCATCATAACCACATCATCATCATCACCATATCACCACATCATCATCATCATCATCATCATAATCATCACCACATCATCATCATCATCATCATATCACCACATCACCACATCATCATCATCATCATCATTATCACGACATCATCATCATCATCATCATAATCATCATCATCATTATCACCACATCATCATCATCATCATCATCACCATCATCATCACATCATCATCATCATCATTATCATCACATAATCATCACCATCATCATTACCATCCTCACCATATCACCACATCATCATCACCATATCACCACATCATCATCACCATATCACCACATCATCATCATCATAATCATCACCATCATCACATCACATCACATCACCATCATCACATCATCATCATCACCACATCATCATCATCATCATATCACCACATCACCACATCATCATCATCATCATTATCACAACATCATCATCATCATCACATCATCATCATAATCATCATCACCATATCACCACATCATCATCATAATCATCACATCACATCCCCATCATGACATCATCATCATCATATCACCACATCACCACATCATCATCATCATCATCATCATAATCATCACCACATCATCATCATCATCATCATCATATCACCACATCACCACATCATCACCATCATCATAATCATCATCATCATTATCACCACATCATCATCATCATCATCACATCATATTCATCACATCATCATCATCATCATCATCATCATCATCACCATATCACCACATCATCATCATAATCATCATCGTCATTATCACCACATCATCATCATCATCACCACATCACCACATCATCATCATCATTATCACCACATCATCATCATCATCATCATCTCACCACATCACCACATCATCATCATCATCATCATCATTATCACCACATCATCATCATAATCATCATCGTCATTATCACCACATCATCATCATCATATCACCACATCATCATCATCATCACATCATAATCAACACATCACCACATCATCATCACATCATCATCATTACCATATCACCACATCACCATATCACTACATCATCATCATCA
>NC_092858.1:177599071-177601779 GCF_032062135.1 Pyxicephalus adspersus
ATCATCATCATAATCATCACCATCATCATCATCACATCACATCACCATCATCACCACATCATCATCACCATCATCATCATCATCATCATCATCATATCACCACATCATCATCATCATCATCATTATCATATCACCACATCATCACCATCATCATAATCATCATCATCATTATCACCACATCATCATCACCATCATCATCACATCATCATCATCATCATCATATCACCACATCATCATCACCATATCACCACATCATCATCATCATATCACCACATCACCACATCATCATCATCATCTCACCACATCACCACATCATCATCATCATCATCATATCACCACATCATCACCATCATCATAATCATCATCATCATTATCACAACATCATCATCATCATCACATCATAATCATCACATCATCATCATCATCATCACCATATCACCACATCATCATCATAATCATCATCGTCATATATATCACCATATCACTACATCATCATCATCATCACATCATATTCATTATCACCACATCATCATCATCATATCACCACATCACCACATCATCACCATCATCATAATCATCATCATCATTATCACCACATCATCATCATCATCATCACATCATAATCACCACATCATCATCATAATCATCATCGTCATTATCACCACATCATCATCATCATCACCATATCACCACATCACCTCATCATCATCATCACATCATAATCATCATCATCACATTATCATCACCACATCACCACATCATCATCATCACCATATCACCACATCATCATCATTATCACCACATCATCATCATTACAATACCACCACATCACCATATCACTACATCATCATCATCATCACATCATATTCATCATCAGCATATCACCGCATCATCATCATCATCATAATCATCATTATCATCACATCATCATCATCATCACATTATCATCACCACATCATCATCATCATTATCATCATAATCATCATCATAATCATCATCACCACATCATCATCATCACATCATCATCATCACGATATCACCACATCACCATATCACTACATAAACATCATCATCACATCATATTCATCATCACCATATCACCACATCATCATCACAACATCATCACCATCATCATCATCATCACCATCATCACCACCATATCACCACATCATCATCATCATCATCACAATCATCATCATAATCATCATCATCATTATCACCACATCATCATCACATCATAATTATCACATCATCATCATCATCATAATCATCATCATCATCATCATCACATCATCATCACATCATCATCATCATCATCACATTATAATCATCACCATCACATCACCACATCATCATCATCATCCCCATCAACATCATCACATCATTATCATCATCACCACATCATCATCATCATCACATCATCATCATCATCACCACCATATCACCTCATCATAATCATCATATCACCATATCACAACATCATCATCATCAAAATCATCATCATCACCACATCATCATCATCATCACCATATCATCACATCATCATAATCATCATTATCACCACATCACCATATCACCACATCATCATCATCACATAACCCTCACATCATCATCATCATCACATCACCACATCACCATATCACCACATCATCATCATAATCATCATCTTCATCATCATCACCACATCATCATCATCACATCACCATCACATCATCATCACTATATCATCATCACATCGTCATCATCATCACATCACCATATCACCACAGCATCATCATAATCATCATCTTCATCATCATCACCACATCATCATCATCACATCACCATCACATCATCATCACTATATCATCATCACATCGTCATCATCATCACATCACCATATCACCACAGCATCATCATAATCATCATCCTCATCATCATCACTACATCATCATCATCACATCACTATCACATCATCATCATCATCATCATCATATCATAATCATCATCACCATATCACCACATCACCATCACATCACCACATCATCATCATGATCACCATATCACCACATCATCATCACATCATCATCATCATCATCACCACCATATCACCACATCATCATCATCATCATCATCATAATCATCATCATAATCATCATCATCATTATCACATCATAATTATCACATCATCATCATCATCACATCATAATTATCACATCATCATAATCATCATCATCATTATCACCACATCAACATCATAATCATCATCATCACATCATCATCACATCACCATCACATCATCATCTTCATCACATCGTCATCATCATCACATCACCACATCATCATATCACCACATCATCATCATAATCACCATCATCATCATCATCTTCACATCATCATCATAATCATCATATCACCATATCACCACATCATCATCACCATCACATCATTATCATCATCACATCACATCATCATCATCATCATCACCATCATCATCATACCATCACATCATCATCATCATCACATCATCATCACATCATCACCATATCACCACATCATCATCATAATCATCATCATCACCACATCATCATCATCATATCACCACATCATAATCACATTGTCATCATCATCATTATCACCACATCACCATATCACCACATCATCATCATAATCATCATCACATCACCCTCACATCATCATCATCATCACATCACCACATCACCATATCA
>NC_092858.1:177602614-177604178 GCF_032062135.1 Pyxicephalus adspersus
ATCATCATCACATCACCATCACATCATCATCATCACATCACCACATCACCACATCACCATATCACCACATCATCATCACCATCATCATCATCATCACCATCATCATCATCATCATCACTACATCATCATATAAAATCAATATTACTTCATCATCACCAAATATCATTATCATCATCAGATATAATTATAAATCATCATTATCAGAAGATAAAATCTTTATCTTCATTATCATCGTTATCACATAACAAGATCTGTTGCTAATGTCTGGTGCACGAAACAAGAGGACACTTCACAGGTCATGTTGGGTCCATGCCTGGGTCACACAAGGAATTACACAAGGGGTTATTATTCTGCCCCCCACCTTCCCCTGAACCCCTGGGTACCTGGTAATGAACAAATCTCATATCTCTGGAATAAAGGGCAGCTTCCCACACACAGCTTTGAGTGGAACAGATGGATTTTGCGAGACGTTCCAGCGTTTCTTGGAGGTGCGGAGAGAATTTGTGTGCCAAAGTCAAGTGAAACTCTCGAGAGACAAACCTAACAGAGCAATCTGAGGAAAGATGAAATATATGGCGGATGGGGGGAGGGTTACTATACGACACAGAATGGGCCATACCATACCAGACACAGAATGGGCCATATCAGTCCTGACACAGAATGCTCCCTACTATACCAGGCATAGAATATGCCATACCAAAGCGGTAACAGAATGTACCAAACCATACACAGGAGGGACCATATCATTCTAGACACAGAATGTGCCCTGTCATACCAGACACAGAATGTGCCATACCATACCAAGCACAGAATGGACCTTATCATACCAGACACATAATGGACCATATTATACCAGGCAAAAAAATGGGCCACACCATACCAGACACAAAATGGGGAATTCCATTCCAGACAATGAATTGGCTATATCATATGATTCATGACAAATAATGGGCCATACCATACCGGACACAGAATGGGCAATACCATACCAGACACAGAATGGACCATACCATACCAGACACAGAATGGACCATATCATTTCTGACACTGAATGATCCCTACTATACCAGACATAGAATGTGCCATACCAAAGTGGTCACAGAATGTACCAAACAAGACACAGGAGGGGCCATATCCTACTAGGCACTGAATGTGCCATACGATACCAGACACAGAATGTGCCCTACCATACCAAAGACAGAATGGACCTTATCATACCAGACACATAATGGACCATATTATACTAGGCAAAGAATGGACCATACCATACCTGACACAGAATAGGGAATTTCATTCTAGACAATGAATGGGCTATATCATACAATTCTTGACAAATAATGGGCCATTCCATACTGGACACGAAATGGACCATACTTTACCGGACAGAGAATGGACCATACCATACCAGACACAGAACTGGCCATACCATACCAGACACAGAATAGACCATACCATACCAGACACAGAATGGGCCATTCCATTCCAGAAAAAGAATGGTCCATATCATTCCTGACACAGAATGGGCCATACCAAACCAGACACAGAATGTGTCATATCAAAGCGG
>NC_092858.1:177604468-177611821 GCF_032062135.1 Pyxicephalus adspersus
ACCCATGCAATCATCCATATGCTGCAATTGGCAATAGATTGACAGTAAATAAAGCTTTTGCTCAACCAATAGTAGATGTTGGAGGCCAATAATGTTTCTTGCACAGGAAATTTTGGTGTTTACGGTGCTTAGTCCAGATGTACATGTGAATGGGGGAAGCAGGTAGATCTGGTGTGTGACTACAATATTAGGGGAACATATTTCAGGGGTCACTGGGGTTTTCCCTCCAGGAAAATTTCTGCTCTTTGTGTGTTCTGAAGACCATTGTGATTGAGAATACCAATGTCTAAGCTAACCAGTGTTAGATCCGTGGTTGGTTGGTTGCAGAATACAAATCTTACATACAATGCAATGCAGAGGTTGGCAGATTGGTCATTTCCTAGGTTTCTCCCAGAATCCTCAGCACTCTGACCTCACCCACCAGGTACCACCACCTGCAATGAGAAGCAGAGTAATACAAAGACCTATGGCAAATATGGAGGAGTAGTGAATTTGGTGGTTAGTACGCATTTTATTCATTTATATTTAACATTCCAAACCTTGGATAGACACACAAAGGAAATGTTTAATGGCATCCACGAAATATTTGGCTTTCAAATAAAGATAGCGGAAGAGCAAAATCCTGGATAGCCATGTTATGGGATTATATGGGAAATGACCTGTAAAATAATTGATGTTTTGCCTTCCAGACCCCCTCCCCTCCCTGAAGAGCTGCAGAGCCCCAAGGAATCCGCAGTACAATTTTTACAGTCCGTCCGCCATCACTCCGGAGGTACATCTGACCACATACGTTACAATTCTCATCCCAGGCGTCATGTGACCTCATGGGGGGGCTGTTCACCAAGATAGTATTAAGCCCCAGATTTTTATTATAGTGGGCTCAGTCATTGTTAGCACCAATACGTTGGCATTTTCTATTATTTGTCAACCCCCTGGTGCAGTCACATGACCATGAATTTACTTTCTTTCCATGTATGTACCCAAATTTACCCTCAATTATGTTCCTAAATATTCTTCATCATCTCATCGTACAGGAGGTGTCACCATTATTGTTGGGCCCAGTTCTTCGCTTTTTCCTCTCAGCCGCATTATTTTGGGGTTTCCTCCTCAGCAGAGTGAGAGATCAATGAAAGTAAGTACCACTATTATGCCACCCCCTGATACCTTCAACTTTCACCCCCAATCTTTACCCCTCTCTTCCCAGAACACTCCCCTCCAATCCTTTCCATAATCTTCCAAACCCAACCACTTTCTACCTTCGAACCCCCCCCCCTCCCCCGCTACTTCATTACTTTTCCCTCCAAGTACCCCTTATATACCCCCCATACTCCTCTCATACTATCCCCATACTCTCATCATACTCTTCCATACTACCTACATACTCCCTCTATACTCCCCCCATAAACCCCTCATACTTTCTTCATAATCCCTTCATACTACCGTCATACTTCCCCCCTTACTTCCTTCATTCTCCTTACATAATCCCCACATACTCCCCTCCTATCCCCCCTATACTCTCTTCATACTCCCGCCATTCTTTCTTCACTATCCCCCTATACTCCCCACTATACTACTTTCATACTCTCTCATGCTCCTCCCATTCTCCCCCTATACTCCCTTCATACTTCCCCTATACTCTCCTCATACCCTTCCCAAATTTTCCCCATGCACCCCCCATACTCCCTTCACACTCCCATCATACCCCCATCATTCTCCCCCATACTCCTTTCATACTCCCCCCATACTCCTTTCATACTCGCCCTATTCCCCACTCATACTTATCCTATACTTCCCCCATACCCCCTTCATTTGCCCCCCAAACTTCCCTTATACTCCCTTCATACTTCCCCTATACTCTCCTCATACCCTTCCCAAATTTTCCCCATTCACCCCTCATACTCCCCCATACTCCCTTCACACTCCCATCATACCCCCATCATTCTTCCCCATTCTCCTCCCTTTCTCCTTTTATGCTTCCCCCCATACTCCTTTCATACTCCCTCCATACTTGCCCCATTCCCCTCTCATACTTATCCTATACTTCCCCCATACCCCCTTCATTTGCCCCCCAAACTTCCCTTATACTCCCTTCATACTCCAGCACCCTACCCATCTTCTTTCTCTGCTCACTTGGCTTCCTGCTCACTACCCAACACCCACTCCACCTTCTTACTTACCTTCCTCTCTGCCCTTCTCTTTGGGCCACCCTCTGATCTGATTATTAAAAGTTTGGGTCCAATGGGTGTTACACTAAATGACGCTAAATCCCTAAAATACAACACGACATTTGGATAATTGGGCATCGATGACTGCTATAGTAAAACATAACAAATATTATTTGGGGAAAATTCAACACGTTTCACCGGGCCGGTCTGCTTCTTCAGGTTCTGTCCATTCCAAGGCAGCACCCAAGGTCATTTGCTTTGTCACCAACAACATTACGGCCTTTTTGGCAGAACGTCTTTTGGAAGTATCCTCATGGTAAAATTGTCTTTGGATCTCTCTATTGCTGCTACAACTAGAACCTTGTGAGTTCTGGATTTCTGGTTCTCTGATTGGAGGATATGAAGTTTTAGATTTGTATGTATTTGGATGACTTTTGGTTTTGTATTTTCTCCCTGGTCCACTCTTCTCACTCCTTTCCTCAGCCCTCTCACTTCCCTAAATGCCCCCTCTCCACTCTTCTAGCCCCGTCTCCACTTATCCATTATATACAGTATTCCCTATATTGGGCCCCAGGCATGCTCACACAAGTTCTTGTTTGTTTGTTCTTGTTGTGAACCCCGGGAAATGACGTCTGTGTGAGTTTTACAAATGTGCAAAATGCTGAGATCCCCATAAATGTCCTTCAGTGTGGAGGGGCCCCTGCTTGGGGTATCAGCTGGGACAACTGCCCCCAGTGGCCCTAATGTATTTGTCTTCTTCAGGTGCCGCCATTGACTTCCTGTCTGTGTGAAGAGGTGTCTGAGGGACAATGGGCCATGATGGAGCCTCTGCTGAAGAACCTCACTCATTCCTCCAGCCGGCCCTGCCAGAGACATTGAGAGTTACGGGAAGAGACTGCCAGACACAGGTACAGGTAAGAGAGGTGTGCCATTCACAGGTACATTGCTTGGGGCCCGGATGGATCCATATTGTTCAGTATTTGGCGGTGCAGTCCGAGGGTTTCTCGGGCGTCTGTATACAATGTACAACCCCCAGGTATATGTCAGAATCTCATATTAGCCATTGCATATCATTGGATTACGATGGGGCCCAGAAGGACAGGGGGGCCCAGGGTCACCAATAGAAATGATTGTATATACAGTTAGGTGATCCCTGTATAGGAATACATGGTGGGGGTTATCAGTGCCTGGGGATCCCCGATATCTGCCACAGCGTCACATTATCCCATACATTGATGTCTTCCATATTACCAATACAAACCATTGATGAGGACTGCTGACACTGATGAATTGATTCACCCCAATATTCCCCGGTCATAGGGTGGAGGGATTATCTCTCCCCAGGTGATCTCTGTGTGTGATTGGAGGGAATCGGATCTGTGATCTGAGCGTGGTAAATTGATTTGGAGTTTTTTTCTGATAAAATTGTGACCGACCACCAACTAATCTCTACTATAAGCCCCCCAATGTCCAACCTAAGCTGAAATCTGTGGCTGCCGTGTCCTCATAGCGGGGTGCAAAATTAGAGAAATATTACCCACAATTCCCCATCTCTGTGTCACTTGTCAACGATACACCCAGCTGCCTCCACATCCTGTACACATATCCTGATGGTGTCACCATGATGGACGTCACACCAACCCGGATCCCCTCCCCCACCAACCACATACAGATATTCTGTATGTATGGGCTCTGCACAGTACCACTTCTCATCCTGTACCCCGGGTGTAATTCTCAGTATCTGCTCTCTGTATGTATGGACTCTGCACAGTACCACTTCTCTGAACCCTCGGTCTCTTTAGGGAGAGTTACACAAACATTGTTCGGAGCCCCAGGAGGTTGAGCTTCACAGCTACAAGGAATTTGTCATCTTAAAGCCATCTGGAGATAATGTCATTGGAAATGCCTCGCGCTGTGGCTGGGCCCCATTCGGTGAGGTTCCGTCCTGTCCTATTTCTTGAATAATTGTTGGATCCCCGGCTGACAATCTCTATCCATCTCTCAACAGATAAGAAGAATTACAAGCAGTTACTGGGCGCTCTGGATTATTCCTTCCTCTGTGCATATGCAGTGGGCATGTATCTCAGGTAACAATGTACACCTGGCGGGGTAATATCACTACGAGCTCAGAGATCAAAGCACAATGTAATAATTCCGGCAATTATATACGGTACATTCCTTTATATGCAGTCATTCACCCATTTTGGCAGAAACACAGATGGGTGAATCATTCTAGATAACACATGACCTGAGATTCATATGAAATGAATGGCACATACGTTATACGCCCAATCAGTCATGTTGGATATTTTCCCGATAATGTCATTGATGTTTTGTCATTGTTTTGTGTTGTTGATTATTTTTGCCGTACGATGGTTCTACCCAATAATTAGATTTGTATTGTCTAATTATCCCAGGCCTTTGTTTATCACCGTCTGGTGTATAGATTGGTGAATCATTCATACACATGTTCATATCTGTATGATGTATTTCCTTATATTTTGAATTATGTTTGCATATTGGCCCCCAGGAGCTTACACTTTACTTCTCTCTATTAGCGGTATGATTGGGGAACGTTTACCTCTCCGCTATTTCCTGTCTTGTGGAATGGTGGCTAGTGGCTTCTTCACTGGACTTTTCGGATTGGGATATTTCTATAACATCCACAACCTGACCTATTATATTATCATCCAGGTAAGTAATCCTGCAGCTCTGTAGGTTGGGATATTGGGGGTCCTGGACACACCTAGGGCATAACAATTCCTCCTTCCCCAGGTGCTGAATGGGTTGGTGCAGACCACAGGATGGCCGAGTGTTGTGACCTGCATAGGAAACTGGTTTGGAAAAGGAAGGTAAATCATCCCAATAATCTCCCGGGAGAAGTTCTATTAATAATGAGTTGTCGGGGATGTTCTGTATATCATTTATTAAACGACCCCTAACAATGGTCATCTGCCACCACTCTGTGCCCTGTGGTACCAACTACTTACTGTGCCCTCCTCAACCTCTGCCCTCTCCTCTCGTGTCTTGCCCTCTCCTCTTGTAACATTCCAGTCACCCCTGAGGTGTCCCCCAATATATATACTTGTGCTTCTTCTCTTTTCACCTTCTTCCAATGTTCACTATTGTTTGACCCCCTCCCCGCTCCAGCATTACCTGACACAGGTGTTGTCACACTCACAGGCTCCTCCCAGTTTGTCATGTAACGGTTTCAAGATCGAGAATCAAATATTAAGAGCAGAAGAGTCCCCAGCAGAGAAGGTAAATAATGAAGGGATTAGGGATATATTATAAGATATCTATATATATATATATATATATACCTTCCAATGTTAAGGTGGGACTCCGAGCAAACAGATCAACATGAAGATAAAATGCCTCACCTAGCAAATGATTTGTAATTCTGTTTGGCAGGTCATGTTACGCGCACAATCCTGTCACACTGTACAGTGCTCATCCATCCTTAATGTTATAAACCGAAACAACTGACATTCCCCTCCCCCAGCTCCCACTAACATCAATTTAATATTCCACAACCACATAATAAAAACGCGGGATCCATGTTCTGCAGAGAATTCTGATTGGCTGCCTGAGTGTCGCCCATTCTCAGCATTCACCCATTTTCTAACCAGAAGGAATCATAAGGGAATATTTGTGCAGGACTTCAAACCTGAAAACGTTTCATCCCAAAACCATAATGACCAAAATCCTTTTCCTCCTCCGCCCTCTAGAGCTGGGAAACCCCGGACATGCTGGAACCTTCGCTCATTTACCCCACACATCACGTTGTCGTCCTACAGAAAGAACCCAGCAATGGAAAAACTGCCTCATCCGCCATCAGCTTCTTTGGTGCCCTCCTAATTCCGGTGAGTGCTACCTTATCAACCGCCAACCTACATCTGACTGGGTGACGTGGCTTAGGTTCAGCAGGTTGTCCCAGTCATAGGGAAGGAAGGTTGATGAGGCTTCATTCTGTTGTGCAACGATATTTATTATAAAATATAAAAATGTTTAATAAATACGCATTGATGATAATTATTTTATACCAGGAATGTTTTATCCCAAGGAATTCATCATCTTGGAGCAGCACCTACAAATCACAGACATTCATTTCTATTATTTATTGCAACTTTGTCACATGGAAAAGTAATTACACATCTGATATCCTGTCACCAGAGAGATCTGCACCCCAATACATTCAGCTCACCCCCCAATATCCATGTCACCAGAGAGATCTGCACCCCAATATGGTCGGGCAGGTTGTAGGGCAGTATAATGGGAACTGGTGGGTAGCAGATGGTTTGGTCGGGCAGATTGTAGGGCAGTATAATGGGAACTGGTGGGTAGCAGATGGTATGGTAGGGCAGGTTGTACGGGCAGATTGTAGGGCAGTATAATGGGAACTGGTGGGTAGCAGATGGATTGGTCGGGCAGATTGTAGGGCAGTATAATGGGAACTGGTGGGTGGCAGATTGTAGGGCAGTATAATGGGAACTGGTGGGTAGCAGAGGCTCCAGATGGAAGGGTTCCGGACAGTGAGTCCAGTGGGTAGTAATTTACAACTCATACAATGTCTGCCATTTCTAGGTGGGATCATAGCCGGCGTAATCTCTGACAAATCACAGAAGCGTGCGACTACCTGCGGGATTATGCTGCTTTGTGCCGCCCCCACTGTGAGTAATATTTATGGATGGGAATATTGGATATGATGAATGTTCCTGGTGAAAATATTCCCTGAATTCTTTTTGTCTATTTCCAGCTTTATTTCTTCTCTGCCGTCAGTAAAGCTGGCCCGGTGTACACCGTGTGTAAGTATTAATAATCGTCTCATCTCCCAGAAATCAGATTGTAGATATTCTCTCCCCATGTTACTAACCATTGGTCTACCTTCTAGTGATGCTGCTGGTGTGCGGAGCGCTGGTGAACGGGCCGTATTCACTGATCACAACAGCCGTGTCAGCCGACCTAGTGAGTGAATCTACCTGGGAGGGCCTGGGAATTTTGGTTGGATCACCTCTTGTACTGAAAATAAATTCTCCTCCATCTCTTCACAGGGGACACATAAGTCATTAAAGGGAAACTCCCACGCCCTGTCTACTGTAACGGCCATTATAGACGGCACGGGATCTGTAGGTGAGATGCAAACTGGGTGTTCCCTGATACCTGTGATCTCTCCCTGTGTTATCCT
>NC_092858.1:177612274-177612672 GCF_032062135.1 Pyxicephalus adspersus
CCTTTCCTACATGGTTTCCCCATTGTGACTCTGTATCCTATCTCCTCTACCTCCCAGGTGCTGCCCTCGGGCCCCTGTTGGCGGGACTCCTGTCGCCATATGGTTGGCACAATGTCTTCTTCATGTTGATGATGAGCGATGCCTTTGCCTTGCTGGTGAGTAGTGACTGATGGAGGCTGCCAGTCTGTGATGTCACCTTTATGTCATTACTCTTTGTGGTATCATTTCTCTGTGATGTCACTTATTAGGATGACATGATGGTATTTGTCTGATTTATGTCATATTTATTTTTCCTGGAACTTTTATTTCTTAGTTTTTGTTACGTTTAATCAAGAAAGAGCTGAAATGTACGAGGCCTGTGGGAGAAGAACCGACAGAGTAAGTGACGTTTTGTTGAT
>NC_092858.1:177613256-177616127 GCF_032062135.1 Pyxicephalus adspersus
CGGGTCTCTTTCATTAGCTTCTGTTGTATTTTCAGGTGGAAGGAGCATTAGGAGGATCAGCATTGTCCCCGTGCCATGAAGATCCGGTTTCCATTGGAAAATCATCCATATAAAGGGGGGGCAGAAGTTTGCGGGTTCGGAGAACTCAGGAAATTTTCTTTTCTTTGGTGATTAAGCCATTGCAATAATTGTGTGCTGGTTATGGCCAGATTCAGCCAATCACAAGTCAGCATTTTATTTTTATGATTTAAGTTCCAAGGAATCTGGGATTTTACTATCCAATCAGTTTCTCTGTCCAATGATTGTGTCATTCCTGGGGTGAAATATCTCTGTAACCCATAATGAACAATAATGATCTGTTACTTATCTTGTTCAGGAATTGTCTAAGTTCTTCATTATTATGTTACAGCAAGAAAATATTCCGCATCCCATCATTCCACTGACCGTAACCTGCAATGTTCATGGGGTGGAGCTTATTTGTTAGGCTCCTCCCATAGCGTTGTATTGCGCACACAAATATAACTGTGATGAGGCTAAAGGAATTCTATGTAGTATCCTGTCACTGTTTATTATAATGCTATTGACATTTGTTTTCACTCAAGATTCACCCAATGATTTCTCTACATTTTTTTTAATACTGGATTTAACTATAAAATGTGTGAAACAGCTTTGACTCGCAATTCATATATTTTCTAATTGAATTCAGTGTAAAAGATGTGTGAATTTTGGGTCACAATTGGGTGAATCTTTGAAAACATTTATAAATAGGTTTTTATAGCAGTCATTGTTCACCTGTACACAGTTCTGTATAGATTCTGTATATTGGATGTAGTGCAATGTATATATTGTATATGTTATTATTATATTATTATTATTATTATTATTGTTAATATTATTATTGTGTATAGAGTGCACAAAGCAGACACTGATCTGTGCAATACTCAGGCGGACGCAACTCCATGAAGGACAAACATCTTCTATAGAATAATATACAAATGTCACCCAGAGATCACAATAATCTACACAATTGTCTCTGCTCATCAAATCTAATGACAGAAATGTCTCTTCCCGCTACCTATTTCTGTGTCTAGGTGACCTCTCCGTTCCCCTCTCCTCTTTCTCAGGTCAATTTCTATGCAGTCTCAGGCTATTCCTTCTCTGTCCCGGGAATGTCTCTGTACCTTCTCTGTCCCGGGAATGTCTCTGTACCTTCTCTGCCTTGATGCTGTCTCTGTCCTGGGCATGTCTCTGTACCTTCTCTGTCCCGGGAATGTCTCTGTACCTTCTCTGCCCTGATGCCGTCTCTGTCGGGCCATGTCTCTTCCTCGGTCTCTCCATGTAATGTGCATAATTAAATATAAAACTGTAGTGGGTCTGGGTGATATTTTTGTACATTATAGGGGAATCTTGCACTGTAACATGTTGTAGGGAACTAATGCCAATCCTCTGTGAATCCTGACAGTTGTAGCAATGACTGGGGCCGGTCCCATCTGATGTATTTTATCATAATAATAATAAAGGGGGCTCCAGGCCTCATCTATTCATCTAAAGGCTCTGTAATATCTGTTGGGTGCTCACAGAACTTCTGAGAAGATTTGCCCCATCAGTGGAATGACACATAAATGCCTCGGGGCTTTAGGATATGTAAATATTATACAATACAACTCAGGACCCCACAGGTTTGTCATTGGAGCTGACGTTTTGCAGATCTGTATTTTGGGACATAAAGTTTATTGTTATTAATATGATAAATGGGGAGAAGATTTCAGACTGGGGTCCTATAACTGTGCAGTCTCGGTTTGGTGTATCAGTAAATATAATACTGGATACCATGAATCTGGTGGGGTCCGAGTGATATTTGTGTACATTATAGGTGAATCTTGCTCTGTAACATGTTGATGTTGCAGGGAACTAATGCCAACCAATGTGAATCCTGAGAATTGTAGCTATCAGATTTGTCCAATCCTTATTCAATAATATACATAGTTCAAAGAATAGAGCTACATCTGTGTCCAATCAGAACATAGAGCATTATCTGTGTCCAATCACAACATGGAACATTATCTGTGTCCAATCAGAACACAGAGCATTATCTGTGTCCAATCAGAACACAGAGCATTATCTGTGTCCAATCAGAACATAGAGCATTATCTGTGTCCAATCAGAACATAGAGCATTATCTGTGTCCAATCAGAACACAGAGCATTATCTAACTTGTTTGCTCTTTTTTTCCTGAATTGAAAGGTGGATTCTTGTAGGTACAATATATGGGTCACCATCCGAGCCAAGGACAATGAGATGTCAGATGTAGGTCACGATTGGAATATTTTCTGGCAGTTGACATGTATGTACTGGATATTCCACACAAGCCATACGTGTTCTGTTTTTCTAACTGTCCTGCCATTAACTTTAACATGTAACATGCTAACTAACGCATGTAATGTCTGAGATGGTTTTCTACAAATTTCCCTGAGCAATGCATGATCTGAGTTTGGGGTGAATTTGCTGGGACGTTCAGTCCTGGGATGATTGACAACTGTCTGGAATGTTTCCCACTTGTCAATAATCTTTTTCACTGTACAGTGATAGACCAGATTTTTTGCCCTTCTAACCCTTCCCAGATTGATGGGCAGCAACAATTCCTTCTCTGAGGTCATTGCATAGTTACATAGTAGGTTAGCTTGAAGAAACATAAATCCATCAAGTTCACCCACCAGGGAAATAATCCCAGATAAATCCCCATAGACATAGCTGATCCAGACAAGGGCAAGCAAACCCCTTATACCCCCGGGTTCAATGTCTCCAACAGGAGAATTCCTTCCTGATCCTATAAGACAATCAGATGTTCCCTGGATCAGCAGTCTCTGTTAT
>NC_092858.1:177620008-177628836 GCF_032062135.1 Pyxicephalus adspersus
GACTTGTTCACATCTGTCTCAGCAGTATTCACCTAGATATTCACCTGGGAGCTGTTACTCCATTTGTACATACATGAGGCAGACTGTGCACTGAACCAAACCATCCACCTTGCTACCACTCATCTTCCCGGTTATAATGTTTGTTTACAAGGAGTTATAAAAGTTTACTTACAGTTTGTGGTTACTATAAGGATATAACTCCACTTATTCATTGTTTCACCAGCCAAGTGAGCATGTCTATGTCTTTCCTCATGACTATATTTGATGCAGCAATGGCTGGTTGGTGTTTCCGGTGGCATTGGCTGGCCAATATTGCATATTTTAGTGGGAATCAGAGATAAGACAATGAATATGGCATCGATATGCCATTGGGTATTTGGGGAGAACTGGTGAGAATAAAAAATTTTACGCATCAATGTCAGGTAGGTGACACACAATAGATATCTATTTATTGCAGTAATCTGGACTGGATGACAGGGTCTCTTTATTTTGCCATTGATGTGTACAGTGTCCAGTATAGTTGTCACACATCTCTATGGGATACACCTGGCTGTGTCATACGATGCGTGTCACCTGGCGACGATGTCCCCTTTGTATACCGGTCAGGGTGGAAATTCCTGCTGATTACCTATTCTCTGGCAGAGGAATGAGGAGAGACCGGTTTCTGCTGTAGACATGGGACAGCAGGACACAAAGCGGGGAAGGAGCAGAGAAGACGGACACTCGGTGACAACCTTACATATCATCCACATATGGCAGAGATGACACAACAACAAGGTGCCAGGTGAGTGTCACCAGATAGGCAGAAATGGGCAACTGCCATGATCTGGTGAGGAATCTGTGAGTGGCAAAGCACAATATATGTCCTGCGAGATCTCCAACAACACCGGAGACTATCACTCTATGTCAGGTCATTACGCTGCTCTGCATCCTGGAAAATCTCTATTAACCAATAACTGACCATGAAAGTATTTCTGTATAACCCCATGTGTTACTGAGTGCAATTTTCTGAAAGTTGTGTACCCCATTACCCGCTTCCTCTGTGTGTAACCCCCAACTTCCGCCTTCCTTTGTGTGTAACCCCCAACTTCCGCCTTCCTTTGTGTGTAACCCCCAACTTTCGGCTTCCGCTGTGTGTAACCCCCAACATCCGGCTTCCTCTGTGTGTAACCCCCAACTGCCGGCTTCCTCTGTGTGTAACCCCCAACTTTCGGCTTCCGCTGTGTGTAACCCCCAACTTTCGGCTTCCTCTGTGTGTAACCCCCAACTGCCGGCTTCCTCTGTGTGTAACCCCCAACTGGCGGCTTCCTCTGTGTGTGACCCCCAACTGGCGGCTTCCTCTGTGTGTAACGCCCAACTGCCGGCTTCCTCTGTGTGTAACCCCCAACATCCGGCTTCCTCTGTGTGTAACCCCCACTATCGGCTTCCTCTGTGTGTAACCCCCAACTGGCGGCTTCCTCTGTGTGTAGCCCCCACTAAAGGCTTCCTCTGTGTGTAACACCCACTGTTGGCTTCCTCTGTGTGTAACCCCCACTACCGGCTTCCTCTGTGTGTAACCCCCAACTTCCGGCTTCCTCTGTGTGTAACCCCCACTAAAGGCTTCCTTTGTGTGTAACACCCACTGTTGGCTTCCTCTGTGTGTAACCCCCACTACCGGCTTCCTCTGTGTGTAACCCCCACTATCGACTTCCTCTGTGTGTAACCCCGAACTGCCGGCTTTCTCTGTGTGTAACCCCCAACTGCCAGTTTCCGCTGTGTGTAACCCCCAACTGCCGGCTTCCGCTGTGTGTAACCCCCAACTGTCGGCTTCCGCTGTGTGTAACCCCCAACTGCAGGCTTCCTCTGTGTGTAACCCCCAACTGCCGGCTTCCTCTGTGTGTAACCCCCACTATTGGCTTCCTCTGTGTGTAACCCCCATCACTGCCCCTAATCTGTGCCATCTTCAGGTAACACTTCACCCACAATCTGTGCCCTTTGCAGGCAATAAGCTGTCATTTCCCCCGATCTGTGCTGCTTCAGCTAATCCATCATCCCTCCATTAATCGGTGCTGCCTGCAGGTAACCTGCAATCATTGCCTTCAATCTGTGCCACCCTATTTTAGGAAGGTGTATGCCCAAAACAAACCTTATAGGTGAACTCTGTAATTTCAGGAAAGTTTATCGCCGGAGGACATTGCTATTTTGATGGTGGCTGCGCTCTGCCATGACCTGGACCATCCTGGCCTAAACAATATGTGAGTGTAAACTGGGAGCTGAACATGTGGGGAAAGTTCAGGGTCAGAGATATGTGCGAGTGATAAGAAGATTAAGATATCTTTAGGGATTACTCATTGTCAAAGTGCTAACAGCTTGTAGCAGGCCCCGGCCTCCTCTCTGAACGGGCCGATTGGTGCTAAAAATACCCGCTATGCATTTTACTGGCACCAATAAATGACCTATATGTAGTGTGAACCTGAACTGTGGAGTTTATATTTTCATCGGACAAATGAATGCTATGGGGGGTGGGATTATAGAGGAACAGAGGGGTGATCAGGGGGGTAATGGGATAGAGATCACCCCTCTGTTCCTCTGACTTTCCAGTTCTGTCACTTCCATCCCATTTCCTTAGGGCTGGTAATGCTAAGTTCCTGTAGTTTCTATGTTTTACCCCTCGGGCCTTCTTATACAGAATGCGTATAAAACTGTGCACCATATTTCAGGTATCAGATTCACGCTCAAACAGAACTTGCCATACGGTACCAGAACAAATCTCCGCTGGAGAACCATCATTGTGCCGTCACCCTTCAGATACTCAGCCAATCACAGAGTAACATCTTCTGTAATGTGGAACCGGAAAAAACTAAGTACATTCTGGAGGTATGAAATGGATGGCACACCACACACCTTACAATACTTTGGACGAGAGACCATTGCCACGCTTATTGCACGACCCATAGATCGCCATTCCTGACATGTAATACACGGCCCATAGGTCAATAAACATGGGACCAGGGACATTTGTGACAATACACGGGCCATAGGTCCACATTGGACCAGGGACATTTGTGACACATAATTCATGGCCCATAGATCGCCATTTCTGGGACGAAGGACACTTGTGACATGTAATACACGGCCCATAGATCGCCATACCTTGGATGAGGGATATTTGTGACACTTAATACACAGCTCGTAGATCAACAAACATGGGACCAGGGACATTTGTGACAATACACGGGCCATAGGTCCACATTGGATTAGGGACATTTGTGACAATTAACACACGGCCCGTAGGCCAACAAACATGGGACGAGGGACATTTGTGACACATACCACACGTCCCATAGGTCGCCATATCTGGGACGAGGGACACATCGGTAACATGTGACAAGACACAAAAGTTATTTTAGAAGTTTTGTTTCTTTTTCAGGGAATTGAATACACTCCCCTAACAGGACCAGCCTGTGTGTGAGGTAAGTACACGGCCCTATCAGGGCCAGGCTGTGTGTGAGGTGAGTACATGACACTACCAGGGCCAGGCTGTGTGTGAGGTGAGTACACGGCCCTATCAGGGCCAGGCTGTGTGTGAGGTAAATACACTCCCCTAACAGGACCAGCCTGTGTGTGAGGTAAGTACACTCCCCTAACAGGACCAGCCTGTGTGTGAGGTAAGTACACGGCCCTATCAGGGCCAGGCTGTGTGTGAGGCGAGTACAGGGCCCTATCAGGGCCAGGCTGTGTGTGAGGCGAGTACACGGCCCTATCAGGGCCAGGCTGTGTGTCAGGTAAGTACACAGATCCTCAATGAGGTGAGTACATGTCTATATTGAACAAGTGTTTACATACCTAGCAGGGCCAGGCCTTATGTCAGGTGAGTATATGCGTGTATATATATATATAACATAGTAAGCCCTATGGGAGGTATGTACACATCTATATCTAATAGGGTTGGATCCTATGCGAGGGAATACATCTATATGAGGCTGGGCCCATCAAAGGTAAATTCATATGTAAGGACAGTGACCATTGTGACAGTGACCATTGTGCTCAGCTGCACCCACCCTCCTTTTACTTGGGGATTGCAGACTTCATCACACTAAAAAAGGTGGGCAGCTTTTACAAACTTTATATTGTAATTATTTTCTGTAAAACCACCAACAAATCTCAAAATTCTAACCAGCTGGCAAACACAAAATCCGAAAGTGCAAGAAATGGCTGTCAATGCACCGATGGGGGAGAGAGAACGCTCACATACCGCTGCAAAAGAGGGACAGTCAGTGCACCAATGAGATTACCTCACCAATGTGGGGGAAAATTGCCTTCACTACCTGAGAGGGGCCCTCATTACTCCAATAGAGGAAGAAGGGCCATTACTACTTCAATCTGGGGCCCTCACTGCTCCAATAGAGGAAGAAGGGCAGTCACAGATTCGAGGTGGAGGACACAGGCTATCCCTGCCATTAGTGCTCCAGCAGAGGAGAGAACTGTAATGGCTGCAATGCCAGCTCAGCCCTGTGAAGGGAAGCCTTGCCTGCCTCCAGCAATAGCAAACATTGGGGTAGAATATGAAGGAGTGCACCAAGACACATAATTCACCCCTTTAATGCAGGATGAAGTGGAGACAACATTGGCCACCATGAAGAATTCAACTCCACTGAGAGAAACCTCCAGCGTCCTATTCTTCCTCCAGCTGCTTTAGTTTATTGATCATGCTAAAACTTTGTTTCCAGCTTAAATAAATACGCAGAGGCCCTGGGAGTTCTCTCAGGCCTGTTCAATAATATGGACAATGCTGAAACAGAATGTGAAATTCAAGAAATTTCAAAGGATAGTAAATAAAAGAGTAGAGACTGATTGGGACCCAAATGCTAAAGTTTCTGTACAACCGGTAAGCAATCAGCACAGCCAAGAGTCAGTGTCCTTCAAAATTAAATAAGGGGTTAGGAGGGCCTCCAACTTATGGAAGGTATGGGGTGAGTGTTGGCTGCCACCATTCCTATAGGATTAGGGGTGGAGCACCACTGCAATATTGGGAATGGATCGGAATCCCTTGTCTTCATAGGATTAGGGAAGGAGCGAATGTCAGAAATCAATGTGGGGGGGGGGGGGGGGATGTTTTGACATCCTCCAATAATGTCAAATTTGGGGTGGGGTAGATGTGTGAACATTTAGGACCTATTTATTAGGATTTCTGCAAATTCTTCCACCGATATACAAAACATTCCAGGCTAGACAAAACATGTTTGAAATGCAGAATTGAGGCAGCAAGTTAAACCTTGCCCTATCTATAGCCACATCTGACTATGACCCATTTCTATATTTTAGATCCTCCCTCAGCTGAAACCCTGGACACTGCAACCATTGCAAAACGCCAAAATGAGATACGAGAGACAGGCGGAGCAGGTAACCAGGGACTGTACGCACTCTGATCTGTCTGATCTCTCCTTTATCTTCCTCACTCCACTATTAATAGTCCCCCAGCCTGTGGTTGGTTTACAGTAACTGAACCAGAACCATGGGCCAGAATTATTCATTGTAACTCAATCACAATATTAACCTCCACAAGAGCAAACTGAGCCCCAGTCCTTCATCCATACCTAGTGCACTCATCTTTCGTGCAGGATCATGCTTTTGTCACTTTCTATTTTAGGTGGAGACTCTCTGATGTCACACGTTGGTAATCCTGAAACGGATTTGCACATTAAAGTCAGATCACAATGCTGCATGAAAAGTATTATCACAGATTAAAGATTCATCCAACCAGCGCAGAGTGCCACCTACATCTGTCACTATAGTCATTCAATAATAAAAACATATTTCATCTTCAAATGGTCATAAATAACTCAGACTATAACCAGAGAGATATTTCCTTGTGTATATTATTTTCATAAAAATAAAAAATAATTTCCCACTCTGGTCACTGGAAAAATAAGCCCCCCTTACCCATTGTTCACACATCATAAATCTAGGGGCAGCTTAGCGGCCATTACAAGATGGCTGTGGCCATCATAGGAACATCTTGACACAAATCACCACCAGGAATATTCCTAATAAAAAAGCTGAATAGTGGAGCTCAGTGTCCCCGCTCCTCGGTTAGGAAGGATGACGACCTCTTCCTATATCCACAGTTCCGCAGCTCCTCCCCGCGCCCAAAAATTGGGTGTAAACTGTTGGGTTGGTTCTTCATGTTTTCTGCACCTTCACTGAAGTGGATGGATGGGAGGACAACTTTCGCTTCTCTGCCTGAAGACGAGCTTCTTTCTTCATCAAATAGGAGGCCATATTGTCAAACACAACTTTATACAATCCACTGAACCTGTTCTCAGGAGACACCACACCTGCAGAATACAAAACCAGTGTGGACTGTTAAGAAGACATTAACATTACAAGATTCATTCAGGTCTCCTCTTTTTATACATAGTATGAAGAAACTTCCCATCCAGCAATTATGGTTATACAATACCGGGTTACAGGTCTGTATAAATGACACAACTGGAGACACTGAATTGGATCTATTCTGGTCTCATCTAGAATAGGTCACTGACTGGCTAATATACCTGTCCCTATAATAATGTTATTACAATCATTAGATACGTAAAGCTTCCATCAAAACAATCTACAAAAGTATTATTATCATACATTCCATTGTAATACAGAAATAGCCAGCAGGATACCCAGAGTCACGACTTACCTTCAAGCTGCTCCCAGTTCTCTTGAATTGTCTCGGACAGTCTATACATATAGCGGTCTTGTGGTGCCAACTGTGAAGAAAACACAACAAACACGTTCACATTTCATCCATATTCCACTATCACGTGCTATGATTTATAATAGAAATGCATTGTGATCAGCTCTAATAAATTGGAAGGTAAGCACTATGGTGGGTGCAACGAGCCACCCTCTCTCAATGTGTTGTGGTTAGTGAAAATATACCATAGGTCCGGAGGCAGGAAGAACTGCTTATTGCCATCAGATGGAAGACTGCATATGTCATTCACATACCTTCTATGATGTCCAATCTATGGTCTGCCAAGCAACCAGTCACAGCTTTTCTTCACAGAAGTGTGAATCCAATATAAAACAGTGAGTTTATATCTCCTATGAGTGTCAATTTCTCAGAAACATATCACTGAAACTACTGTTTATACTGAAAATACTGTTTATCAGAAAATGTATTTCCAAGTTCTAGTTCATCCCATTCCTACTTTTAATTTTCTGCTCCCATTCTTCCTTTGCTCAGTAATATTACACTTCTATATCACTCACCTGCCAAGTACTGTTGCCAAATTTGTAAAGATCTATGGGGGTCTCCTTCACACCTGATAACACCCACAAGGAGACGGAGTCCTCAAAATCCAGGTCCACTGGGGTGTAGGGCACAGAAATATACTGTGTGTGTGTGAGGGTGGGACCACTGGCCACTGAGCACAGGTAGATCCCGGACACCCTGCAAAGACAAAAAATGAGCTCAGATCTGTCCTATTTCTCATCCTCCTGGAGCAATCCATTCCCACCAGTCCTACTCCACCACCCAGAGCCACCTGTATCCAGAACCTGTACACTTCCGCCCCCTAGAGTACCTTGGCATCCTCCCGGGACTCTCCAGCCATCATTAGTCCTAGTCTACCTATAGGGCTCTTCTTGCACCCATGACCAGTCCTAGTTCACTGACTGCAGCAGCCTTTCCCAGCAACCCACCATCTGCCATACAGCAATCCTTTCCACCAGCACTGCAGCCTCCTCCTAAAATCCTACACGATGACTCCCTGGATCCCCCACCCTTCACCTCTTCCCTCAATTCCAATCCATCAGAACACTTCACCTCCTCCAGAAATCTGCTTACTTTTACCCCGCTAGATATTTCCCACCTCATCCAACCAATTGTTCTTCTACCCGTCCCAAGAAACATGCACATAAAGCTACTTACAATGACAATACCCCTGGCCCTAGAACTCCCCCCTATCATCATCTTCAACTACATCATATTCATCCACCAACAATCCTTCTATGCCAAAAACCCTAACCCTGCCACACATAGCCTCTCATCAATAAAGCTGGACACACTACTATCCCGGGAAAAACCTTATCCAGTAATAGCATTCAAACACCCCCAACTTGCCAATCACACTTCTGAGGTACTACAAGCCATGGATGAACACACCCCAGCAGCCAAAACACTAAATAGGAGACACATACCCATCACAAAGTACAGCCAGGTGTTTCCCTCCTGGGGAGCAGCTCAATAGGGACACTGCAAACCTCTGCAAAGAGACAACAAGATGAACTGAGACCTGCGACTTCCACAAAACCTCCATTCTGACAGACAGGGAGAACTCCAGAATGAATTCCAAATTAAAATTCCTCCACTTTTGGATAGAGAGGTAAAGAATACAATTTTTAAACTACCTTGGGCTCCATTAGACCGATTTCCTCTCATTTCATGTCAAATTGATGTTTAACCAGAAAGAAGTCACAACAAATTACCACATACAATAGTTAAATATTTTATATAAGGATCCCAAGCAGAAGGTAGCACATCCAAAAAGTATACAGAGAAATGTGAGACAAAAATGAGGGACTTAGATAATTTGGTAGTGATGACTAGGGACTTTGTACAGTGCTGCGTAATATGTCGGCGCTATATAAATACTGTGTAATAATAATAATAACTTGCTAGTATAAAAGTCGTTACACACAACAGAGGAGTTCTAATTCTTCTCCACACTATAGAAAACAGGAAAACATGATTTTGGCTGGACATGTACAATTAGTTCAAGTGTTCTTTATTTCATTTTGTAATTCAGCTCAGCAAAACTAAAACTTGTAAATAAAAGGCGAAACTAGAATGA
>NC_092858.1:177630304-177631692 GCF_032062135.1 Pyxicephalus adspersus
AGAAGTGGCACTGAGCATAGACAGGATAACAGGTGAAAGAAGCAGTACTGAGCACAGACATGATAAACGATGAAAGAAGCAGTACTGGGCAGACAAAAATAAAGAGGATGAGAGAAGTGGTACTGAGCACGGACAAGAGAAAAGGAGAGGGAAACAGTATTGCAGACAAGAGAGAGAAGGTGTGAGAGGTAATAATGAGCACTAGTGAAGAGAAGCACTAGTGAACACAGACAGGGAACATGTGAGCAGTGGTACCTAATACAAAGGAAGAAAGGTGGGAGAAGCAATGCTGGGAAACAAAACAATGGGTGGAAGAAGTGACAAGGTCGACACTGAGAAGAGTAACCTGGGTACAAAATAGAGACGCTTACCCCTGATCCAGATACCAGCACATTGTCCAGACCAGGCAGCACCAGCAGTTGTGACACAAACCTACCACAAAATGACAGAAGTCATAGTTGTAAATGTTGTGCAGATTGAGCTGTATGTACCATCATTGGCATCATGTACCATCATTGGCATCATTGGCATCATTGGCACACTGATATAATACTTGTGTCCTGCACCACCATTATGGTCCAACGTGCCTCAAACAACCACCAACTTACACAAGATTCTGCAACTAACCAATCCTTTGCTTATTACTCACTCTGTGTGTCCCAGGCAGAATGCATTGATGACATGTGGCGCCTCCCACAGGCTAACCCGAATTTTTTCATCACGGTCGCAGGTGATAATATAGCGTCCATTGGGAGTCACCACCTAAGGGAAGAGAGAAATCGAATATAAATTGGCGTGTTAGATGAGGGATAGATATCCACCCAACTTTCTTATCCCAGCTTTACAGCAGCAGTATTACCACTGATTGAAAAAATTAAAAAAAAAGGGGAAAATTGTTCAGAGCATACTAATTGTATAAAATTCATTGTAAACGGTCACCAAATCCGCAGCTAGATTAAATTAGGAACTCAGTTATACATGAAGTCATAGGAGCGATAAAACCACTATACTAATATTTATATATTTACCCAGCTACATGGCCAGGGTCCCTTTTACTAATGTGATGAAGGTTGCTATATTTGCCATAAAGTTCCACCCTCCCCCATTAATGACCCAAACCAGGAATCTGTTGGACACAACTATCCCCAGTAATGATTGATGGACACACTTGCCATGGTGCACCGTGTAACCAGCCTTCAAATAATTAATATACCCCATAAGAGGGTCTCAAAACATCTACCGTATTTTTCGGACTATAAGACGCACTTTTTCTTCCCCAAAACTGGGGGGGAAAAGTGGGTGCGTCTTATACACCGAATACATGTTAAATATACCGGTAATTAAAAAAAATCATACTCACCCGATACCGCGATCCCGCGATGCTGTGG
>NC_092858.1:177632368-177640571 GCF_032062135.1 Pyxicephalus adspersus
AGTGATTTTTTAGTATTTTGTTCAGAATCTTTTTTTTCTAGGTTTTTCTCCTTTAAAATTGGGTGCGTCTTATAGGCCGGAGCGTCTTATAGTCCGAAAAATACGGTAAATTTAAATTAACACAAGCAGAATTTATATTATTTGCAAAAGAAATAGTGGGCGGGGATCTTCCAATGGTGACACCTGTCCTGGTGTAAATCCCTAAGGAGGAATTCTGGGGCGGGAAGTGAAGGCAAAGCTCTAACAAATCACACAGAAGTTTTAACCCTTCCCTGCCTTAAACATTATTTTGGCTACATACAAACATGGATGGTTCAATTACCAAAACGATGGACCTAAATGGGGAAGGTTAAATGACGGGTGGGGCAAAGCTCACTATAAATGAGCTATATCTATATATAAATACATAACAATATATCTCAGTGTCAGTACACCCGCGCTACAAAAAACATTCCCTAAAATATTATTAAGTAGCCCCTAAACTGATAAAACATATATAAGATGAATATATACACATTCATTTTACAATTTTAAGCACCACTTATATCTCAACCAATCACACAAAGGAGACGTCCTGAGATTAACCACTAAACACTAAGCAGTGCCCTTCAATACACACCGCATGGTGGGGGGGCTGGATTCCGATTTCTTAGAGTCAATATACCCACTCACTAGGTCCAGCAGCATAGACAGATGGCCAAGCTGTAGACACCCCTCTTCCTGTATGTTGGTCACAGAGAATGAGAAAACATCTCCAGATTTGTCTGCCACAAGGATGTAGGATTCACAGGGAGAGAAAGTGATCGCTGTGCAGCGCCGTGACACCCACCTACAAATACACAGGAAAAAAGGTAAAATACAGGTGACCCCGAGGTTCATTATATGGATGGGAGGTCTGTATGTGGCCTTACCTGACACTGAGCCTCTCCCATGCCCCCTCTGTCCGGTACAAGACAAGACGTTTTCTGTCATCCGTCAGAGCAAAATATCTTCCAGAAGATGAAAAAGCAGCAGCCAGGATCCGGTCAGTGTCCGAGTCCTTGCTGGGAGCATCTTGGCTGCTAGATAAAAAGAAAAATGAAGGTTGTACCAGGTGGGGGAAATTGTTCCCTCTGGAGATTAATCAGGCAACATGAGGAAACTTCTACTGCTATGATATAAAAGCTGATTGCAGGCTGGTGGTGTGTAGGAAGAAACAAAAGGCTGCCATTGCTGGACTGGTACTGGATGAAGATCAGTGCAGCAATAATGTCCTGATAAATGATCAGCACCACTAAGAAACTACTGGCTGTAGCAGGACAGAGCTAAGGCATTGGAGTTGTGCTTCCTCCAAACATCAGCATTGCCAGAAACAAGTCAGCTAGTCTCTGATATCCATGAGAAGGGAAACCTTCCAGAATGCTTCTGTCCCCTACATTCCATGTTGTGAGTCTGATATCTGACAGTGAGGGACAATGGGCCAGAAATCGGAGAGAAGAAGGTCCATAATACAGGAGAGAGACAAGGTACAGACTTACTCTTGTGTTGCTGGGTTTTTCTCCAGAGTGCTGCAGTCACACAGGAAGAAAGGATTGTCAGACCTGCGAACAGAAGTCAAGAGGGAAGTAAGATTAATGGGGCAAAAAAGGAGCCAGGATATGACGGAGGGCACTAAAACACTGGAGTCCCCAGGAGGAGACAATAAAACAGCAAGATGTGACCCCCAAACTGCAAATATGCTGCACAATGGGGTGTCATCTAACCATGGTGTACAGACCGAATGGTTGGGTGTGACCTCAGAAGTTTATTTGCCCCTCTATAGCAGAGGGGTCACCACATGGCTGATCCCCACTTCAAAGTCCTTAACCTGGAGTCAGCATGCAGCCAGTAAGGGGTCTTTACCCGATAGGGATAAAAGCCTGAAATGTTGTTCTGTACTACGAGCCGACTTTTTCACTTTACAACGTCAATGATGAAAGCCAAAGGATAAACAGAAGGAAAAAAAAATCTTACCTCAGCGTCCCCCCGAGAAGGCGACTCCCTCCAATGAGGCTCAGTGTGCCGGAATTCAGATGAAGCATCCTGCATGTATGGAGAAAACAGGGGATACATTATATATGTACAGGGGGGGGGGAGAGGGTGTACATTATTTATGTACAGGGGGGAGAGGAGGGTATACATTATAGATCTACAGAGGGGAGAGGAGGGTATACATTATACACGTACAGAGGGGAGAGGAGGGTATACATTATACACAAGGTATCAGATGGGAGAGACACATGATGGCAGAATACTGCTGGAGCCGTCCTATCAGCAGAAATCATACAAACTCAGCTTATCAATGGCTTCTGTGTGATTAGTTCTGTAATATACTGAATATACAATATACTGACATTATTCCAGAAATGTCATTCTGTATACGTAGGCATATCTAGTTTAATTTCACTTGTTTTTATGTTTCATTAGTTTTCTGTGAGGTTATTTTTTCAAAAACTAGAGCCAATCTAGCAAAAAAAAATGTTGTCACTCCTAATATTGCAGCAATTTCTCGGATGGGTTTTTCTGTTACTGCAGCGTAAGGACGGCTTGTTTTACCTGCATGGAGAACTCCGCATGTTGTCTGTTCACAGCAAAATCTTCCACATTCACCCCCTCCCCCAAATCAACTCCGGGCCTTTTATCTGCTTAATTGATAAAGACATAACGAAGGAATTGCCCACACCGGCCCATGAAATAGACTTTGAGTCATGTGACCCATTTTTTGCCCCTGAAATGAAGTGATTGTGTAATAAAGGATTTAGTTCCTCATATTTATGCAATCTTTGTGTACAACCCACTGAATTAAAGCTGAAAGTGTATATAGGGGAGGAGGGTACATTATATATACACATTATACAGGAAGGGGGAATATTCACACAACTAAATCACATCACATCCATAAGTCTGAATTTTCCATTGAGCAGCATTGGGGCCAAAATTTAGAAGTGGAAAGGACATCATTTCACCCTAAATTGGCCCCAACCAGGTTCTCCCCAAGATTTCTGACAGAGGAGATCACAAAGATCACTTGCAGAGATTCAGAACGATCTGGAATTAGCAGGCTGCCTACACACGGTTAAAGACTAAAAGATGAATGAACGAGCACAGTACACACAGCACCGTCCTGTTCTATAGAGGGGCAACAAGCAGCACCCCGCTGTGCTCTCCTTCATTCACTTCCATTGCGGTGAATGACGTCGGACGGCTGCTGTACACATCGGATCGTTGTCCAAGATGAGCCGGACAAGACAAGAATCATCCGTGTACATCATCCCTCATGGCCTCTATGCACGCTCACCACACTAGAAGAAGGCATGGTGAAGCCGGGTTTGCTGCACAACATCTGGAGAAGCCAGGGCTATACCTGGAGAATCTGCTCACATGAAAACTAAACTGAACTCTTTGATGTCACACCAAGATTGGAGGAGAAATGGCTCTGCACCCATAAAACACCAGTGGGGGTTGGAACATGACGATGGGGGCCGAATTGCTGCATATGGTACTGGCAGACTTCATATAATTGAAGGCCCGATGAATAATTACCGGTTCTGTGTGTGTTCTGATTAAGAATCCACTGCCATCCATCAGGGCATTTCAGCAAGAAATAAAGATCCCAAAGACACAGCCAAGGAAACTCTGCGTAGCCAATCATATTAATCTGTATATCAGGAAGGAGCTTCCTATTATACACCCATAATATTCATACCGATATATATTATACACCTTCATTCTAAGAACTGAATATCAGAACATAATACAAAATATCACTAACACATATTACAACATATCATTATTTAACTAAAGACAAAACGCAGTGTCCAAAAAATTAACTACCCCCTTACCCCCCATAGGAATGAGCAGGGTAAGTAGCAGCCAGGTGCTGCCCATCAGATGCATTGATTATTGATCAGTGTGGCGCCCTCTATTGGCAGTTTGCTGGTCTGCAGCATTCAGGTGTGTGTTACCACAATGCCAAGGAGGAAAGACATCGGCAATGATCTCAGAGAAGGAATTGTTGCTGCTCATCAATCTGGGAAGGGTTAGAAGGCCAAACAATCTGAAGTCCAACATTCTACAGGGAGAAAGATTATTCACCAATGGGAAACATTCACCACAGTTGTCAATCGTCCAGGAGTGGATGTCCCAGCAAAATGGAGGGAAACCCCCAGAGCCCCGTCTCGGTTAGCGTGTTACCGTTCATATCAGAACAATTACACTGAACACGTATGGCTTGTATGGAGGGGTCCCCAGGGGAAATTCTCTGCTCTATAAAAATAACATGGCGGCATGGCGGCAGTTTGCAATGTTGCATCTGAACAAAGTACAAAATAAAGCTAAAGCTTGGCTGAAATCTGGTCATGTGACCAGACAACGATCCAATCACAGCAACCAATCTACTACAGAATGGCCAATCACAGTCCAGACCTCAGCTCCATAGAAATGCTGTGCTGGGACCAGGACATGAACTGCAGCAACTTTTTATGATGTGAGTGCCGGATAATAATGACTTCTACAATCATATCGGAAGGGGGAGGGGGGGATTTATACGTCAATCATTCTAGAACCTTCTAGGGAGCAGATGAGTCATTATTCTTCTCCTGTCATGACACAGCTGAGTATTAGAAGGGGGTGTCCTTTCTTTTTTCATCATGTTGGGGGGAGGGGGTGTATAATAGAAATGTTTATCTCTACAAGGGGGGGGGGGTCACATGAGCTCTCACATCACCTCCAAAATCTCCTCACCACCCGGTAATCTCCCTCAGTCTCTTCCACATGGAGCTCGAACACGCCCCGTCCCTTTCTTATGACATCACTGATATGAGACCAGTAGTGGGCGGAGTTGGTCTCCGGGAAAATGGCGAAGGGGTGGAGCTAAGTTTTATTGCTCCAGTGTCCCAGTCCTCTTCAGTTTGAGGTGAATATGGCGGCGTTACCAGTGCTGAGATCTGTGAGGAGACTTCGTTCAGAGGTGAGAGAGGAATGCTCGGACTCCATACACATTATATACATGGAAATTGGGCCAATCTACCCGATGTGTAAAGGAGAGGGGTATCTGCTGCAAATATGAGGGAAGGCCGAGTTCTCATACTGTGTGACCCCCCCCCCCGTGTCAGGTGGTATGCCCCAATTCCTATCAAAGTTTGTGGAATATGACAAAGCCCCACCCACAAAGACCAAGGGGGGGTAAGTGCCACCAAGCCTCCCCTGAGTGACCCTGTACGTCGTGTGACGTATGCCGTGTGACCCCGTACGCCTTGTAACCCCCCCACGTGACCCCGTACGCCATGTGACCCCCCTGCGTGACCCCGTACGCCACGTGATCCACCCCTCATTACCTTGTGTTGTATTCTGCATTTCCCTCTTCTCTGTGCTTTTGATAACTTTCATTACTATAGAATGTTCACCCCAACTGACAACATCTCTCTGTACTGCAGGTGGCGCTATTACCCCGAATTGTCATCACCCCAAGACGGGCTGAAAGCGGAGGTGAGACTGTGCTGCCCCTATACAATATATTGATCCCACTCATAGGATCATTTCCAGGTGGAGGTGAACAATGGTTGGTCATCTGATTTGCCCCTTTTACCCTCAGATTTTACCCACCCAACCTTCATCATTTGTCACATGACTAATGCAGTTGTGTCCCCGAGATTCTTTACCCCCGATAACAATACATGCAGCCTGGCCTAAAGAGCTGACACTCTGTAGTGCAGTGGGTGGTAATGGAGCCCTCCATGCTGTGTTTGCTGTGACATATTTTCTGTTTCTTAGGTAAGGGGGCAGAACGGCCAGAAATCAATAAGACGCTGCTGTCATTTCCAGCCAAGCAGGTCCGGCCACCAGGTGGCAGCACAATGGGCACAACCACAATTCTCCAACAACTAGGGATGGAAAGTTCTGTGGACCCGGAATTGGGACCCGAGAGATCGGAACCTGACCGGGAGGAAGAATCCTCATCATCCTCAGACTCTGACAGTGACCAGGAAGATGACAAGAAGAAAGTGACTGAGACCCCAAAGAAAAAAGAACTATCAGGACAAATGGAAGAAAAGAAAGCTGGAGAAGGCTTGAGGAATATTGCCTTGGCTGTGGGCAAACAGGTGAAGAGGAAGCCCCAGTCTGTAGAGACGACCCCTAGTGGTGGCCAGGATCTCACTGGGGAACACTTGGTGGATACTGCCCCCACTGTGGGCAAACAGGTGAAGAGGAAGCCCCAGTCTGTAGACACGACCCCTAGTGGTGGCCAGGATCTCACTGGTGAACTCTTGGTGGAAGTTGCCCCGGCTGTGGGCAAACAAGTGAAGAGGAAGCCCCAGTCTGTAGAGACGACCCCTAGTGGTGGCCAGGATCTCACTGGGGAACACTTGGTGGATGTTGCCCCGGCTGTGGGCAAACAGGTGAAGAGACAGCCCGAGTCTGTAGAGACGACCCCTAGTGGCGGCCAGGATCTCGCTGGGGAAGACTTGGTGGATGTTGCACCAGGTGCAGTAAGAGAGATGGACGCTCCGTCTCCAGGTTGTGCTGAGCAGAGGCTTGCAGGCAGCCAGGATGTCCCAGAGATGTCGGCCTCTGATGAAAGCAGAGATCTTCCTGGAGAACCTTCAGCCTCTCTTGACCTTCAGGCTCCATGTGAGGAACTTCCGGCAGCAGTCTCATGTGAGCAGAGCAGTCACATTGTTTCCTCTTTTTCCTTCCTTCACTCTCTGGTCACCTCCCTGAAGGAAGTCCTGTGTCCTCAGATGTCTTCTGTCAGCACAATATTAGGGTGCTGTGTGCATCTGATGTGTCCGTGCTCCTCTCCCTCTTTATCCTTAGAATCCTGATGTCTACAGCTTTCATGTGCTCAAGCTGCTGCTTATAAATGGCGCTCTCCCTGCACTGTAATCTCTCATACATAGCGCTCTTCCTGTGCCGTAATCTCTCATATATAGTGCTCTCCCTTTGCTGTAATCTCTCATACATAGCGCTCTACCTGTGCCGTAATCTCTCATACATAGCGCTCTCCCTGTGCCGTAATCTCTCATACATAGCGCTCTCCCTGTGCCGTTATCTCTCATACATGGCGCTCCTGTGCCGTAATCTCTCATACATAGTGCTTTCCTTTTGCCGTAATCTCTCATACATTGCGCTCTCCCTGTGCCGTAATCTCTCATACATAACGCTCTCCCTGTGCCGTAATCTCTCATACATGGCGCTCTTCCTGTGCCGTAATCTCTTATATAGGGCAGTGACAGATGACAGACTTGCATTGGAAGGAGAAGTGGCCCCTGACCAGCAGAGTTTACCACAGGTGGGGGCCAGTATATAGGATAATAGGTGGGTGGGAGGAATTCAGGGTGCAATGGAAGCACCTGGGGTTCTGCAGAAAGGGGCAGCAGATGAGGGGGAGAGGTGGATTAAGTTTGGCTGCATCATTCTTCATGGAGTGTAATTAGTTGGTGCCATGCCAGGCTGTTGAAGTCGCACAGGGAGGAGAAAAGTTTGTAACGGTTTTTGCAAAGCAATTTTCAATTCAGAAAAAAGAAAACACATGGCTGGGCTCTTCAGCTGCTGTACCACAACCTGTCACACGTGGCGCTGTCTCCCTGTGCTGTAATCTCTGCATGCATTTTGCCTGTCACAATCTGCCCTCTTGTGGCTATTTAGTGTACTGTCTGTAGTATATTTTATTCAGTGATGCTGATTTCTCCCTGCTTGCAGTAAAGGGGTCTGATATCCCTCCTGGATCGTAGTAGCAGGTAAGTAATATGTGAGGAATGGGAGCAAGATGTGGATTGGCAGCTTTGTACCTGAAAATACTGAAACCCAACTATCATTGAGCCTACTGCTTCCATCATGACACCTGAGAATGGCTCACACAGGTGAAGTACAGTCTGGACCTGATAGATGTTCTGCAAGTGGTGAAATATATAACAATTGTGATGTCTGAAATTCTGGGGGGCAGGAGAAATGTTTTTCCTCTTTCCATAAATACAGAGTTTGGCCTGCTTGTGGTCAGATTACACAATGTGATGCAGAACAATTGGTTCTGGGAGAAGATAAGATATTAAGGAATTCATACCAACGTGATACAGACACCGGGGGATGGCCCAATCACAAGAAGCCGGATACAGATCTAGAGGAATTGTCCAATCACAAGAAGCCGGATACAGATCTAGAGGAATTGTCCAATCACAAGAAGCCG
>NC_092858.1:177641744-177649298 GCF_032062135.1 Pyxicephalus adspersus
GGATACAGATCTAGAGGAATGGTCCAATCGCAAGAAGCCAGATACAAATCTAGAGGAATGGTCCAATCACAAGAAGCCGGATACAAATCTAGAGGAATGGTCCAATCACAAGAAGCCGGATACAAGTCTAGAGGAATGGTCCAATCGCATGAACCCGGATACAGATCTAGAGGAATTGTCCAATCACAAGAAGCCGGATACAGATCAGGGGTGTTTCTTTATGATGTTTGGTTTCCTTTTTGGTTAAATATCAGACAATGATGGAGATGCAGGAGATGTCGGTGACTTCTTTCACTGATGGGGCCCTTAAACTCTGGAAGATGTCTGTTATATGTCCTGAAGATCTCTATGTGAAAAACTGTGGGCGTATCTGTTTTATTTCCATCATGGAGGGTTACAGAAAGAAGACTTCTATGCAGAGGAAGATGTTACATTTGGGAACTGAAGACTTCAATGTAAAGGTGTCGGCTGGCAGCATTTTATGGTTTTGCGGCTGTCACCAGGTTATAGCTAGAGATGCTGCTACTGCTTGTCCGGTGTCATGGAGAATTATCAGTGATAATGGAGAACAATGTAATGTACACCCAGGGCCATTTAGCCCACCCCCCCCCCCCCCCTTGTAGTGATTTGTCACATTTCATTCTCAGACCGCGGCACTCTGAATACACCTGGGATAGTTTGTCTCGTATTTTGTGTTCTGAATGTTGCCAATCCTCAGTATTGCAATGTGTATGTCAGTGTTTCCTCTTCAACTTTGCTGGATTTTATGATTTCTGCTATCTTATCCTAATTTTGTTCTCTTTTCTTTCAGTGACTCCGCCTCCTTCAGCTACCCCACCTCCAGAACAACCGTTCGATAATTCCAAATATCAGAACCAACAGCATTTCCTTTACACCCCTTTTACCTTTGTGGATTATGATGTAGAGCTTTCCAAGTTCCGTCTCCCTCAGCCTTCATCTGGAAGACCTTCCCCCTGGCACTGAGACCCCCGGGGCTGCCAATGTGTAATAAATTCTGTGTATAAGTCTAGGAATAGATCATTGTGTTGTCTGATTATAGGAAATTGGTATTGCTGGGAAATAGTTCTCTTTACATTTAGATCAGCTCTGTCCCACCTAGGTCCAGTTAAGGATCTGCTTATATATTTAGTAAATGGGCCTATCACTGAGGTGAATGTCTGGCCTGGTTCTGTATTATACAGCTTGTGTTATTGGTGTTCTGATCCGAGGAATCCGTGATCCAGAATGATTGCAGGTGTTCAGTGTTCTCATGTTACAGAACCCAAAAGGACGGCATTTGTTACACTCAGCAATTGCCTCTTCCATTAACCTCTCAATGACAGGACCTCTTAGGTTCACTCATGGCCTGTATTGGATTTAGGTGATGTATAGTGTTGGGGCAGATAATGACACCAATAATGCTTTGGGGCATTCACAGGATTCAGTCATCAGCCACTTTCACCAGGTGGGTGGGCGGGGGGGCTAGGGTATCTCACAGAGCAGGGCCACAATTACCATTTTACTGGAAGAAATTCTGAATAATCTGCTCTAATGGTGGTACCTTGTTGGGGCATCAGGGGAAATCAGAAGGGCAATAATGTGACATTCCTGGAAGTGAGCTGCGTATTGAAGTCCTCAGGCATTGGTTTCACCTGAATAAAAGAACTTGGTGTGTGGAGGGATTGGGTGAAAGTAATGAAAGGCGTACATGCAGCATTCCTATCGTATATTTAGGGACCGGCTCACATTCACCTTACATGTCACTTCTTCCGCTGGAAATCATTTAGGAGATTTTTGTTGAAGATGCAGTACAAATATTTTCTGTCACCCTGCTCTTTCCTCACTCGGTATGTTATCACAGGATTGGCTGACAATGATCCCACCCTGCTCGGGTAGACATTTATAATCACCGCCTGGTGTGATGGGATATACAGCATATACTCAAGTATAAACAGATTGTTTTTACATGAAAATGGCATTACAAAAAGAATCCTATCATCATAATGATGTGATAAAAAAGTCTAAATAGACAAATAATAAGCAAAAGATCAAAACAGTCTTTATTTCAAAAAACAGAAAACCAAAAATATTCCTCCGGTATTAGCAGGACATTTCCATCCAAGCTGCTTTCATTCTATAAACAATGGTTATTGTAGAAAAGCTGGGACAGAGTTCCGGTGTGCTAGTATAGCCCAATCCTCTGCCAGCAGCGCCTTTCCCAATAGGTCAGAGCTATGTTAAATTTATTATCCCATTTGTAGGTAAAATAGAAAACTAGCGTTGCTGCCATCCATGAGGAGCTGAGAATCACTCATCAGTACCCAAGTTCTAGGAAAAGTTACCGCCCACTAGTAGCTGAGTGCCACCCATGAGTAGCTTAGCTCCGCCTATATTTCATATATGACCTATAGATATTGCAGCACACATATTTCTATTTGTATATTCCAAGCAGACAGCTCCCTTAAAAATATCCAATATGAGAGTACCAGGATCACAATATTGTCATGAAGGGTCAGACATATTTCCGATCTCCTTATATATCTATAGAAAGGTACTGTGCTAATGCCGCAATGGGATTGTGCTTCTTTTCTAGTATTTAATGGTTGCGACCGGGATATCCTCACCACGGCTGTGTCGATTGTGCAGTGAAAATAAAACAAAAGTTAATTTGCTGATTTAGTGGTGGCATGTTAGACCTTTGCATAGAGAGTGCTGCATTTCTGATATCCTATTCAGAGCGTAACACTAGATCAGACGGTATGAAGACTCAAGGAAGTGTTGGCCATTCAGTTCACAGGCAAACAATAATAAATACAAAATATATACAAATGTCTTTGTGTTCCTTTTTACTGCACTTCACCTAACTCGGAGATAAAATCTGGAGGCGAGTTGTTTGCTTGGACCTCATTCGTTGATCCGCCTGAAGATTGATTCTCTTCCAGAGTTCCTCCACATGGGCAGCCAATCAGGATGCTAAAGCATCGCAGCAGGGAAAATTGACATAAATATTTCGAGTTTTCTGTTTATTTTTCACAACTCTACAAAAATACAGTTCTATCTGAAGAGTAAAATCAATGTTTTACTTCCCAATCAGGGAAAGGACGTACAGCCGGAGTTCATGTATACAAACCTGACACGCGGAGCGTCCATATGTACCTGGAGTGTTGTACGGAGAGGCCTCTTCACATTACACTCAACACGGAGGCAATAAATGTTTATCAACAGAGAGTGACAACACCGTCCACCAATGGACTCTTCCACCGGTCGGGGGTCACCGTCCAGCAGGCCTGTATATAGGTAGGGACGTGAATCACCCCTTCCCCTAATGGACTCTTCCACCGGTCAGGGGTCACCATCCAGCAGGCCTGTATATAGGTAGGGATGTGAATCACCCCTTCCCCTAATGGACTCTTCCACTGGTCAGGGGTCACCATCCAGCAGGCCTGTATATAGCTAGGGACGTGAATCACCCCTTCCCCTAATGGACTCTTCCACGGGTCTGGGGTCACCCTCCAGCAGGCCTGTATATAGCTAGGGACGTGAATCACCCCTTCCCCTAATGGACTCTTCCACGGGTCTGGGGTCACCTTCCAGCAGGCCTGTATATAGGTAGGGACGTGAATCACCCCTTCCCCTAATGGACTCTTCCACGGGTCAGGGGTCACCATCCAGCAGGCCTGTATATAGGTAGGGACCTGAATCACCCCTTCCACCAATGTACTCTACCATTGGTTGATGACCACAGGCAAGGATGCGGATTGGGGTGGGGTCTTTTGGCACTGGGGGGGGGGCGAGGCTCACTCGGCACTGAAATTCTTGAAAGCGACAGACAGTTTTTTAAGGTGCAATTTTTACGCCGCTGACTAAAAACGATCGTGTGGCAAATGGCCAGTGTGTCATTGTCATCACAATGTATGTATGGCACTGACAATACAAAGTGTATGTGAAAAGGTGCAGGTGTGTTCCTCTCATTGCAGTCCTCCTCCACTCAGCACCAGACCCCTCAGTTCCCCTGCACTGAGTCCCGTGTCTGTGTCTTCCTGATCTGTGTCCAGAGATTCATCATCACTCTGTCCTCCCAGCATCACCTGCTGTACTGCCAATGTAGCCCCGTCTGAGGTCAGAGATTGCAAGCTGTCCGTGCCTAGAGCGCTCGGAGAAGACAATGTCACTTCTGCACCTGTAGGGGAAGATTTCCCAGTTATGAGACTGGAAAGGAAGACAAAAACCCCAAAATGCAACAAGAAGATAACAATAGAGGTATAAAACAATCTGCATACAAACAGTGGCCCCAGAATCCAGCAGAATACACCCTGATACATGACCAATGGAATTCTGCCGTTATTCTCCAGGATACAGTGTGATACAATGACCTTGGTCTGTCCTACATTACCCCTTGGGTTGGCCTGATCCCTCACTAAAAGTTTGATGGTTGTCTCTTACTTGTTTAAATTTAAGTAAACAGCCAACCCCTGCTTAATGTACAACACTGCAGGATGTTGGTGCTATACAAATCCTGTTTAGTAATAATAATAATAGTAACCCCTAATACATATTAAGTATTTGAAATAAAGAGAAGAGCAGATAGAGTTGTTAAAGCAAAGGAAATAAATATATTGTATTAAGTCATACAAACATATCAAAGTTGATAAGGCAAATTTACAGTTGTTCCCAATCCCACTTTTCCTGGTTTACTATACAATAAATGATAATGAACTTATAAATTCTACGCCCCAATGTTACCAACATACTACTAAGGGAATTCTAAGAGATTTCATTATCATACGAATTTGTTGTACAGTAAACCAGGAAGTGTGGGATGGGAACAAATATAATACATTTGCCTTATTAATATATTTGAATTACTTTAATACAATATATAACCCTACTATCTTCTTTATTTCCATACCGGGCCCTCATAATCCAGGGTCCAATGCTCTATCACTTTTCTCAGCATTTCCTACTTTCCCTGACTTACACATTGCTATTTCTTTGCCCCTCACCACCTCCACCCAAACTAAACTGATGAGGAGAAGACAACTCCTCAGGAAAAATATATGGGGGAAGTGGAATTGAAAGGCGCAGATCGGGGGGGAGAATATAAAAAGAGAAGGGGATAGGGGAGATAAGGGGCAAAAGTGGGAGAGATTGAGGGAAAAAGGAGGAGGAAGATATGACAATAGAAGAAGAAAGATGAGCGGAGAGAGAAACCTACGACACAGCCATTACAGGACAGAATCTAGGTTTTCTCTTCTGATTGGTCAAACACAGAACACGCACAGGGCTGTGGCAGACCTTGCAGGCACATCTTACCCTCCTCAGTAGAGCCCATTTCTCCTCCATGCTGCGACATGCCTCCTGCAATGGAATCTGGCCAGAATCTCTGCACGGGGCGACTCTGGGTGTTTTTTTTCTTCGTCTTTGGGGTGTCAGTTGCACTGGAGTCCAACATGGGTTGAAGGATTCTGCGTCTGGCATTGATAAACCTGTAATGAGGAAACATCAAACAATATGAAGAAAACATTCTGGAGCTGTCAGTAAGAAAATGCCAAACATTGAAAACGTTGGATTGTTGTCACACTTCTGTATATTATAAATTGGACTCTGACCCTGCCCCCACTAAGTATTATGGGTGGAGAATTATACCCCTACATCTCTATATATTAAAGAGGTGAGGGTGCAGGCTTACTTTTCTATCCATGAGTTTTGTGGGTGCACCACTCTGACTTTGTCCCTATTGGCAGCACTATCTCCTACATCCACATTTATTATGTTGGAGGCAAAGGAGCCATGATCCTACTCTACTACCACGTTTAGGATTTCCAGTCGCCCTCCATATTTCAGATTACAGGCAAGAGGTGTTGTGATAAGAGACACAAAGTAGGGTACTCACACACAATATGGGGTACTCACCAGTTGTTAACCTGCAGTAAAGTTAGATTTGTCTGTGCAGCAATCTGCTTCTTCTCATCCTCTGTGGGGTATGGGTGCTGTGGGAGGAGAAAGAAAGGTAAGAAAATGCTGCAGGGATGATACAGGTAAGTGCCAGTTGCCTGCTGTTTCTTGTCCAATGAGGAGGCAGGGTGGTGACACACCAAACTGATATAATTAAGCAGAAAACCCCGGTGTCACCTGTGTATAGGACTGGATGAACAGAACGTGGCTCTGCCATCTACATGGAAGTATAACAAATCAGTGTTGTCATCCAGATACCCAGACTCCACCCATATTATTCATTTACCGACTGGGATATAAATCGGAGTGGAGTTGTCGTGACCACAGGACTCACCCCAATGTGCTGGAAGAGCCAGGATCTCATGACGTTGGTGGCTTGTTTAGGGAGGACTCCACGCTTGTTCTTCCCAGATCCATCATCAGAGTGTAAAAGGCCCAAATCTTGACTAAGCTGTAATTGTAACTATACAGGAGAGAGATAGAGAGTGAGAAAATCTGGGAATCTGAGGGATGGGAATCACACACTGGGAAGAGGAAATCACTGAGCCAATCTGGGAATCTCAAGAATAGGAATCACACACTGAGAAGAATCAATGAGAAAATCTGCGAATCTCAAGAATGGGCATCACACACTGGGAAGTGGAATCACTTAGCCAATCTGGGAAACTCAGGGATGGGAATCACACACACTGGAAGGGGGAATCACTAAGTCAATCTGTGAATCTCAGGGATGGGAATCACACACTGGAAGGGGGAATCACTGAGCCAATCTGGGAATCTGAGGGATGGGAATCACACACTGGGAAGTGGAATCACTGAGCCAATTTAGGAATCACACACTGGGAAGAGGAATCAATGAGCCAATCTGGGAAACTCAGGGATGGGAATCACACACACTGGAAGGGGGAATCACTAAGTCAATCTGTGAATCTCAGGGATGGAAATCACACACTGGGAGGGGGATTCACAGAGCCAATCTGTAAATCTAAGGGCTCGGAATCACACACTGGGAGAGGGAATCACTAAGCCAATCTGGGAATCTGTGAGATGGAAATCACACACTGGGAGAAGGAATTACTAAAACAATCTGGGAAACTGAGGAACGGGAATCACACACAGTGAAGTGGAACCACTGGGCCAATCTGGGAATCTCTGGAATGGGAATCCCACACTGGGAGGTGGAACCACTGGGCCAATCTGGGAATCTTAGGAATGGGAATCCCACACTGGGAAGTGAATCACTGAGCCAATCTGGGAATCAAACTCTGGGAAGAGCAATCAATGAGCCAATCTGGGAATCTGACAGATGGAAATCACACACTGGGAGAGGGAATTACCAAGCCAATCTGGGAATCTGAGGGATGGGAATCACACACTGAGAAGAATCAATGAGAAAATCTGGGAATCTCAGGAACGGGCATCACACACTGGGAAGTGGAATCACTCAGCCAATCTAGGAATCACACAATGGGAAGAGGAATCAATGAGCAAATTTGGGAAACTCAGGGATGGGAATCACACACACTGGTAGGGGGAATCACTAAATCAATCTGTGAATCTCAGGGATGGGAATCAAACACTGGGAGGGGGAATCACAGA
>NC_092858.1:177649689-177662678 GCF_032062135.1 Pyxicephalus adspersus
ACTAAGCCAATCTTGGAATCTGAGGGATAGGAATCACACACTGGGAATTTAAATCACTGAGCCAATGTGGGAACTTGAGGGATAGGAATCACACACTGGAAAAGGGGAATCACTGAGCCAATCTGGGAATCTCAGGAATGGAATTCACACACTGAGAAGGGTAATTTCTGGGCCAATCTGAGCGATGGGAATAAAACACTGGGAGGGGGAAATCACCAAACCAATCTGGGAATCTGGCTTAGCAATTCCTTCTCCCAGTGTGTGATTACCATCCATCAATCTGGGAATCTGAGGGATGGGAATCACTAAGCCAATCTGGGAATCCTAGGGATGGGAATCACACACTGGGAAACAAAGGGGGAATCATTGATGCAATTCTGGAATACGGGAAGGGAATCACACATAATCAGGGAATGTCAGGAATAGGAATCACACACTGGGAAGGGGAATCACTGAGCGAATCCGAGAATCTCAGGAATGAAAATCACACACTGGGAAATTAAATCACTCAGCCAATCTAGGAATCTGAGGGATGGGAATCACACACTAGAAGGGGGAATGACCGAGCCAATCTGGGAATCTGAGGGCTCAGAATTACAGACTGGGAGAGGAAATCATTAAGCCAATCTGGGAATCTGAGGGATGGGAATCACACACTGGGAAGGGGAATCACTGAGCCAATCTGGGAATCTGAGGGCTCAGAATTACACACTGGGAGAGGAAATCACTCAGCCAATCTAAGAATCTGAGGAATGGGAATTACACACTGGGAGAGGGAATCACTAAACCAATCTGGCAATTTGAGAGACGGGAATCGTACACACTGGTAAGGGGAATCACTTAGCCAATCTTGGAATCTTAGAGATGAGAATCACATACTGGGAAGGGGAATCTATGAGCCAATCTGGGAATCACTAAGCCAATCATGGAATCTCAGGGTTGGGAATCATACACTGGGAAGGAAAATAACTTTCAGTCAATCTGGGAATCTGAGTCAATCTGGGAATCTGAGGGATGGAAATAACACGATGGGAAGGGGAATCACTGGGCCAATCTGGGAATCTGAGGGAAAGGACTCACACACTGGGAAGGGGAATCACTATGCCAATCTGGGAATCTCAGGAATGGAAATCACACAATGGGAGGGGGAACCATTGAACCAATCTGGCTTAGCGATTTCCCTCTCCCAGTGTGTGATTTAATTCATCAATCTGGGAAGCTGAGAAATGGGAATCACACACTGGGAAAAGGAATCACTAAGCCAATCTGGGAATCCTGGGGATGGGCATCATAAACTGGGAAACAATGGGGGAATCACAGAGCCAATTCTGGAATCAGGGATGGGAATCACACAAACAGGGAATCTCATGAATAGTAATCACACATTGGGAAGGGTAATCGCTGAGCCAATCTGGGCATCTCGGGGATGGGAATCACACACTGGGAAGAAAAATAACTGAGCCAATATGGGAATCTCAGGAATGGGAATATCACACTGGGACGGGGAATCACTGAGCAAATCTGTGTGTGGTTCCCATTCTTCAATCTGGGAATCTGAGGGATGAGAATCACACACTGGGAAGGGGAATCACTAAGCCAATCTGGGAATCTCAGGAATGGGAATCACACACTGGGAAGGGGAATCACTGAGCCAATCTGGGAATCTGAGGGATGGGAATCACACACTGGGAGAGGGAATCACTAAGCCAAACTGGGAATCTGAGGGATGGGAATCACACACTGGGACGGGGAATCACTGAGCCAATCTGGGAATGGTTCCCATTCTTCAATCTGGGAATCTGAGGGATGAGAATCACACACTGGGAAGGGGAATCACTAAGCCAATCTGGGAATCCTAGGGATGGGATCCATAAACTGGGAAACAAAGGGGGAATCACAGAGCCAATTCTGCAATCATGGGATGATTGCGGAATTGTCTGGCAATCTGGGAATCACACATTGGGAGGGGGAATCACCAAGCCCAACTGGGAATCTGAGGGATGGGAATCACACATTGGGAGAGGGAATCACTGAGCCAATCTGGGAATTTGAGGGATGGGAATCACACACTGGTAGGGGGGGATCACTGAGCCAATCTGGGATTTTCAGGGATGGGAATCACACACTGGGTGAGGGAATCACTAAGCCAATCTGGGAATTTGAACTATGGAAATCACACACTCTAAATGTGAATCACACACTGGGAACAAGAGGGGGGATTACTGAGGCAATCTGTGAATCTGATGGATGGGAATCACACATTGGGAGGGGGAATCACACAAACGGGATTCTTCACTGTAAGGTCTGTGAAAATGTGGAATCGGCTCCCTCAGGAAGTAGTTTCAGCAACTGTTATAAATTGCTTTAAGAAAAAGCTGGATGATTTCTAGATACACAGAATGTAACTGGGGATTAAGGCTTTAAAGTAAAAATAACAGAGACTGCTGATTCAAGAAACACCCGAGTCCCTCATGGGATCTGGGATATGTTTATTTCCCTAGTGGTTGAACCTGATGGACTTTGTGGTTTTTATCAACCTAACCTACTATGTAACGATGAATCACACACTGGGAGGAGGAACAACTGAACCAATCTGGGAATCAGGCTTACTGATTTTTGCTCCCAGTGTGTGATTCCCATCCCTCAATCTGGGAATCCGGGAGATGGGAATAACACACTGGGAGGGGGAATCACTAAGCAAATCTGGTAATCTGAGGGATGTGAATCAACACACTGGGAAGGAAAGGGGGAATCACTAAGCCAATTCTGAAATCAGGGATGGGAATCACACACAATCTGGGAATCTCAGGAATAGGAATCACACATTGGGAAAGGGAATTGCTAAGCCAATCTGGGCATCATAACACACTAGGAAGGGGAATCATTGAGCCAATCTGGAAATCTGAGGAATGGGAATCACAAACTGGAAAGCAGAGGGGGAAATCACTGAGCCAATTCTGGAACCAGGGATGGTAATCACACACAATCTGGAAATCTGAGAGATAGGAATCACACACTGGGAAGGGGAATCACTGAGCCAAGCTGGGAATCTCAGGAATGGGAATCACACACTGGTAGGGGGGATCATTGAGCTAATCTGGGATTCTCAGGGATGGGAATCACATACTGGGTGAGGGAATCACTAAGCCAATCTGGGAATTTGAACTATGAAAATCACACACTCTAAATGGGAATCACACACTGGGAACAAGAGGGGGGATCACTGAGCCAATTTGTGAATCTGAGGGATGGGAATCAAACACTGGGAAGGGGTAATCACTGAGTCAAACTGGGAATTTGAGGGATGGAAATCACAAACTGGGAAGGGGAATCACTGAGCCAATCTGGGAATTTAGTTAATGGGAATCGGACACTGGGAGGAGGAATTACAGAGCCAATCTGCGAATCTGTATAATGGGAATCACACACTAGGAAGGGGAAATCACATACAATCTGGGAATCTCAGGAATAGGAAACACACACTGGGAAGGGGAATCACTAAGCAAATCTCGGAATCTGAGGGATGGGAATGTGGTTCCTATCTTCAAAAAGGGAGCAAAGTCATTACCAGGTAACTAAAGACCGGTTAGTTTAATGTTCACAGTTGGAAAGGTCTTAGAGAGTTTGATAAAGAACCACATAGAGGAGTTTCTGCTAAAAAATAATATTATAAGTGATAGTCAGCATGGCTTCAAGAAAGACAGAAGTTGTCACACAAATTTACTCTCTTTTTATGAGGAAATAAGTAAACAGGTAGACAGTGGAGTAGCAGATGATATTGTGTACTTGGACTTTGCTAAAGCATTGGACACTGTACCCCACAGACGGGTAATATGCAAGTTAGGGGCAATAGGTTTAGAAAAGTCAATCTGTAAATGGATAGAGAACTGGCTTAAAGATCATCCAGAGAGATGTAATTAATGATTCATACTCGGAATGGTGTAAGGGTATTAGTGGTGTACCCCAGGGTTCAGTGTTGGGACCTTTATATTTCCCTAGGGGTTGAACCTGATAGACTTCTGTCTTTTTTCAACCTAACCTACTACTAACAATGAATCACACACTGGGAGGGGGAACAACTGAACCAATCTGGGAATCAGGCTTAGTGATTCTCGCTCCCAGTGTGTGATTCCCATCCTTCAATCTGGGAATCTGAGAGATGGGAAAAACACACTGGGAGATGGAATCACTAAGCAAATCTAGGAATCCTAGGGATGGGAAGGAAAGGGGGAATCACTAAGGCAATTCTGGAATCAGGGATGGGAATCACACACAATCTGGGAATCTCAGGAATAGGAATCGCTGAGCCAATCTGGGCATCTCAGGGATGGGAATCACGGAGCCAATCTGGGAATCTCAGGAATGGGAATCACACACTGGGAAGGGGAATCCCTGAGCCAATCTGGGAATTTCAGGAATAGGAATCACACACTAGAAAGCGGGAATCACCAAGCCAATCTGGGAATCTGAGGGATGGGGATCACACACTGGGAAGGGGAATCCCTGAGTCAATCTGGGAATCTCAGGAATGGGAATAACACACTAGGAAGGGGAATAATTGAGCCAATCCGGGAATCTCAGGAATGGGAATCACACACTAGAAAGGGGGAATCACCAAGCCAATCCCACACACTGGGAACCAGAGGGGGGAATCACTGAGCCAATCTTGGAATCTCAGGAATGGGAATCACACACTGGGAAGGGGAATCTCTGAGCCAATCTTGGAATCTCAGAATGGGAATCACACACTGGGAAGGGGAATCTCTGAGCCAATCTTGGAATCTCAGAATGGGAATCACACACTGGGAAGGGGAATCTGGAATCTCAGAATGGGAATCACACACTGGGAAGGGGAATCTCTGAGCCAATCTTGGAATCTCAGAATGGGAATCACACACTGGGAAGGGGAATCACTGAGCCAATCTGGGAATCTCAGGAATGGGAATCAAACACCAGGTGGGGAATCACTGAGCCAATCTTGGAATCTCAGAATGGGAATCACACACTGGGAGGGGAAAATCGCTAAGTCAATCTGGGAATCTCAGGGGGGGAAATCACTGAGCCAATCTGTGAATCTCAGGAATGGGAATCACACACTGGGAAGAGGAATCCCTAAACCAATCTGGGAATTTCAGGAATGGCAATCAGATACTGGGAAGGAAAACCCCTGAGCCAATCTGGGAATCTAATGATGGGAATGAAACACACTATTGGAATCTGAGTGATGGTAATCACAAACTGGGAAGCAAAGGGGGGATCATTGAGCCAATTCTGGAATCAGGGATGGTAAATACAAACAATCTGGGAATCTGAGAGATGGGAATCACACACTGGGAGGGGAAAATCGCTATGTCAATCTGGGAATCTCAGGAATGGGAATTACACACTGGGAAGAGGAATCCCTGAGCCAATCTGGGAATCTCAGAGATGGGAATCACACTCTGGATTAAGAAGAGTTGAGGGAGTTCACACCTGGGAGTTCTGTATGCGGATGTTAGCAGGAGACAGAGCCTGGGCGACCACTTGTCCCTGTGGGGTGACAACTGTTACTGGCTGGTACACAGCCCCACCTAAAGGAAAGAAGTGACATGGCACCATGAAAAAAATAGCACACAATTGAATACAGCATGGTGATAAGGAACAAGCTCTTCATACCAGCTACCGTTGCCACGGCAACATTCCCTTGCTGGATAGCTGATGCTGGGACCACAATTCCCTGGGGGCTGATGGTTCCACTGAGCCCACTCTGAAAATATAACCAAAGACAGACAGAAATATTACATACAAGATCGGATGAAGGGAAGAAGCTTTAGGTGGAACAGTCATGGGAACAAGAATGTACACTTCACTGCAAATGTTCATTTCTTAACATATTTATCCTGGCAAAATGAGATTTTCATTCAAATAATCTGTGCAAGTAAAGGGAATACTGGGAACACACAGCCTTCCTCAGAACTTCTTAAGTGGAGATTATTTTATGTGGGCACTGTGATACCTGGAAAACGTATTCCAGCGGTGTGCCTTGTTCCTCACCTCCAACTTGTCAGAGTTTCTGCACAAATAATCAGTTCACCTTGTAGACCTTTGGGGACTCTTGGCCTATAGGTCTCCTCTCCAGTTCCTGTGACAGAATATTTTCAGTAAAGGTTTACTAAGCTCCTCCAAGGGGAAATTTTCCCCATGCCAGGCCTGAAAGCACTGAAATAAAATACACAGGTATTCAGCAGACTGATATCTGCCTCCATTCTCCGGGATAGTCTGGTTTCAGTAGACAGCTAAGTCTTATTCATACAGCTCCAGTGTCATTTAGTACCTTGTGTAGTGCAGGGTGCTGCTTTAGGTGCCAGCACTGTATGGCGGTATCTCTATTGTGGGCGTATTAAACAACCACACACTAGAGTTGGCGTAGCTCCAATAGTGGGTAAATTGAGTGCTGAAGCTTTTGAGTTTTAGGCTGGAACTGTTTAGCAGGATGTAGGTTAAGCCATAATGTTCTTCCACGGTAATATCTATCTGAATAAAACAAGTTGGTCGGATTTGAGAATAGTCCAGCTTATGTAATAAATAGCACCAGGTAGTTTGAGAACTGTTAAATGCGCAGTGATCTGGCTCCACGCCCGAAAGATTTTAACTTTCTATGGCTGAGTTCTAGATTTTATCCCTTGGGAAGAAAAGGTTTTTTTACCTCCAAGTACTCTTCCTGTGGTTCAAGGGATCAATTCTGCTTTGCAGGGTCACTCTTCTTAAATTTTACCTCAAAATGATGATTAACATCTCCCATCTGGAGGAGCAGGAACTCCTGCAAAAGGAGATTTTCAGATTCCAATTCTAACTTTGCTCAGAAGACTTATCCTAGTGTTGGGCTGTTTTACTCAGCTAGTTCAATCAGATTCTTATGAAACAAACTAGTCAATGAGTGTCAACATCTGCTTGCTAAATCTTTTGATATCAGGTGATTCGAACTGCAGAGAGTCTCCTGTTTATTTTCTTGGGTCTGGTAAATGTTGTGAAAACATTTACTGCATCCCCTCAGTGGATGAGAAACAAAACTGGATTTTTGAACTTCCCATAAATCTTTTCATAGTCCATTGGAAAACACGGCTCCCACCCCATGGTATTTATCATCATTCTCCCCATAATACTTTACTACAAAACTGAGGCATGTTATTAGTAGGGGAAGTTATTCTTGGCTGGCCTATCATTGGGGCCTATCATCATTGCCAGTGTCCAATCCTCTAGTAGACAGAAGTAATAATGAACAATACATTTTGTTTCACTCATTGGACTTTAAGAAAAGAATTATATGGTGTAAACAAACATGCTGTTATTGTTAATATTTGTATGGAGGGAGTATAGCTAGAGCGGGGGAGCAATACTGATTCTGTCAGCAGGGTAGTGTGCAGTATTATTGTTACTACCAGCAGGGTAGGCTCCTGAGTGAACTATTACTGTTAATACAGGAAAAGATGGGTTACGGTCCCATGGGTAAAGTATTATTATTATACTAACTCAGAAGGGGTATGGGTATGGCTACAGTGGGTACACTGGTATTTCCAAGTAGGGCAGGGAATAGCCAGGACTGGTACACCAATATTGTTATAACTTACAGGGTAGGGGTAAGGCATGGATGGCTAGCTTTTACTTGTTATTACCTGTACAGGGGAGTATGGTCCAGATGGGTCTCCACTCAGCAGCGTCTCACTGTTCATCTTGGTCTTCAGGCAGGCAATGTAGCGGCTACAAAAATCTTTACACAATTCATTGACTTTTTCCAGCTCTAGGAGGTGAATGCGGAGAACCTGAATGGCTTTCACCATCTACAGACAGAGGAGAACAGACACATTGTTAGGACATTGAAACGTATACAATATAATGTAACTTCTCCAACAAACCCCGTCATGTGACTGAAAAATGCCATCACACATAATTTCTCAGCTACAAACCAGGCTGTCAGTCTCCGGGTCCTCTGAGAAGAAGTCCTTCCCCTCTTTGTGTTGTCTCCTAACGAATGTCTCAATGTCCATATCAAAACTGGCCGAGGTTGTCCCCTCCGAACCCTGCGTACAGCCCTCACACTTCTCAAAGAGTAGAGCCAAGAGGGGGAAAAGAGGATGTCTGCAAGAGAAGGCGGAGTACAGGGGTGAGTAACATAAGGTGTAGAAGAGGAAAAAGGGGTGTCCGGAAAAAAATGAGCAGTACAGAGGAAAGTGACACAGAAGATGAAGGAGTAAAAGGCGCGGTGTCCGGTATAGAAGGAGAGGAATAGAGGTAAGTGACACAGAAGAGGACACACACACACCTATAGACACCCAGCACACGTACGCGCGCACACACACAAATACCTATAGACACCCAGCACAAGTACACACACACACACCTATAGACACCCAGCACACGTACACACACACACCTATAGACACCCAACACACGCACACACACAAATACCTATAGACACCCAGCACACGTACGCGCACACACACAAATACCTAAAGACACCCAGCACATGTACACACACACACACCTATAGACACCTAGCACACGTGTACACACACACACACCTAAAGACACCCAGCACACGTACACACACCCACACACACACACACACCTATTGACACCTAGCACACGTGTACACACACACACACACACACCTATTGACACGCTCGTTCACTTATCAGCATTTATGACTGTCGCCAGTCTTGCCAGAAGTGGACATCCCAAGGTCAGACTATGCAACGCTCTGATACTGCCAAAGCTTCATGTCAGACTCTACATGCTAAAAGTTACATTTCATGACAGGACAATCAGAATAAACTGAAGACGTATGGATTGTATGGAGGGGGTGCCAGGAGAAATCCTCTTCCTTCTAAACATGGCAGCACGGCTTAGGTCTGCACAGTAAGGCTCCGTACACATGTGCAATGGTTCTCGTCCAAAAATTGCCTCAGAGCCGATATCAGACGATATTCTGGCGCGTGTACCACGCTCCTCATCAGAACGCCCTTCCTGGTGGATCACCAGTGACGGGGAGAGAGCACAGTGGGGTGCCGCTCAATGTTCTCCCCACTCCATAGAGCAGAATGGCGCTGTATGTACAAAGCTTGTTCATGCATCGTGCAGTCATTTGATATTGGAAAGGATTGTGTAAGATCCAACTACAATTATTGCACATGTATAGTGCCGGGACAGGAATGAGGGGTATTTCCAGGGACACTGCCTTGCCGGGACAGGAACGAGGGGGTATTTCCAGGGACACTGCGGTGCCGGGACAGGAACGAGGGGGTATTTCCACGGTATAGAAGGAGGGGTATAGAGGTAAGTGACACAGAAGAGGGAAGAGTAGGAGGAGCAGTGTACAGTATAGAAGGAGGGGTATAGAGGTAAGTGACACAGAAGAGGGAAGAGTAGGAGGAGCTGTGTATGGAAGGGGTACAGTGGTGGGTGCCATATGTGGGGGAGGAAAGGTAGGAGGGGTATCTGGGATAGAAGGTGGGGTATAAAAGTGAGTGACAAAACAAGAAGAGAAGCAAGGAAGAGTGTCTAGGAAAGAGGGCAGATTTTTGAGGTAAGTGACACCAAAAAGGGGGTGGTGGGGGTCTGGTAGAGAAGGAGGGGTACAGGGGGGAAATTTCGTGTCCAGTGTTGGGGCAGTCTGTGCTGATTAGAGGGGTGGGGGAGGAAGAAGGTTGGACGCATCATGGGGGTTGGACTGAGGGTCAGATTGCACGCAGAGCTAGGGCTTAGGGGTAGTTTGTACCTAGCAAAGGCCAGAGAGAACTGACCTGTAAATAGCCTGTTTATCCGTCTCCATAGGACTCTCAGCAGTCACTGGACTTTGTGTCGTCGGCTCCACACACTGATCCTGCTCCGTCTTAAAATGTGTCACCACCTGGATCTGGAGACAGGAAAGTCAGAAGAATGTACCCTGCCCCACCAGGACGGGTACTACAAGACTGACAACAGTGCCAATGGTGAGGAATGACACCTTCCTCATATGGGTTACATCCACAGGGAGAAGAGACACTGGGTGAATTAAAGAACTTCCACTATTATCAGATGGTAGGGACCACATTTAGGTTTGCTGGGTATTACCTGTTGGTCCTCGGTATAGTCCTCCATGCCGAGCCTCTCTGTGGATATCATAATACACGGGGTGATCAGCTCATCTCACAGCGGAATAGTTAAATGAAGAATGTGTGCAGCCTGCAGAGACAAAACACAAATCAGATGTTCCAACTCCAAAACAACCTTACCCCGGCCCTTACCCCACCCCGTACCCCGAAGCTCATCCATAACCCCGCCCCTACCCCAAACCTTATCAATAACCCCAGCCCTACCAGAAAACCTTATCCATAACCCCACCCCTACCCCAAATATCATCCATAACCCTATTCCTACCCCAAACCTTATCCATAACCCAGGCCCCACCCCAAATCTCATCCAAAACCCCATTCCTACCCCAAACCTCATCCAAAACCCCGGCCCTACCCCAAACCTTATCCATAACCCCATTCCTACCCCAAACCTCATCCAAAACCCCGGCCCTAACCCAAACCTTATCCGTAACCCTGCATTTACCCCAAATCTTACACCTAATCCCACCCCAACCCTCATCCATAACCCCAGCCCTACCCCAAACCTTATCCATAACCCCAGCCCTACCCCAAACCTCATCCATAACCCCAGCCCTACCCCAAACATCATCCACAACCCCAGCATTACCCCAAACGTAATATGTTGGCGCTATACAAATCCTGTTTATTAATAATAATATAATAATAATAATATTAATCCATACCCTCAGCCCTACCCCAAACCTTATCCATAACCCCATTCCTACCCCAAACCTCATCCAAAAGCCCGGCCCTACCCCAAACCTTATCCATAAGCCCACATTTACCCCAAATCTTATACCTAATCCCACCCCAACCCTCATCCATAACCCCAGCCCTACCCCATACCTCATCCATAACCTCAGCCCTACCCCAAACCTCATCCATAACCCCACCCCTACCCCAAACCTCATCCGTAACCCCGCCATACCCCAAACTTCATCCATAAACCCACCCCTACCCCAAACCTTATCCAAAACCCCACCCCTACCTCAAACTTGATACATAACCCCATCCCTACCCAAAATCTTATCCATAACCCCACCCCTACCCCAAACCTCATCCGTAACCCCGCCATACCCGAAACTTCATCCATATACCCACCCCTACCCCAAACCTTATCCAGAACCCCACCCCTACCTCAAACTTGATACATAACCCCATCCCTACCCCAAACCTCATCCATACCCCCACCCCTACCCCAAACCTCATCCATAACCCCAGCCATACCCCAAACCTTAACCATAACCCCAGCCATACCCCAAACCTCATCCATAACCCCAGCCTTACCCCAAACCTTAGCCATAACTCCACCCCTACCCAAAATCTTATCCATAACCCCAGCCCTACCTCAAACCTCATCCATAACCCCACCCCTACCCCAAACCTCATCCGTAACCCCACCATACCCCAAACTTCATCCATAAACCCACCCCTACCTCAAACCTCATCCATACCCCCACCCCTACCTCAAACTTGATACATAACCCCATCCCTACCCCAAACCTCATCCATAACCCCAGCCATACCCCAAACCTCATCCATACCCCCACCCCTACCTCAAACTTGATACATAACCCCATCCCTACCCCAAACCTCATCCATAACCCCATCCCTACCCCAAACCTCATCCATAACCCCAGCCCTACCCCAAACCTTATCCATAACCCCACCCATAGTAAAACCTTACCCCTAATCCCATCTCTACCCCAAACCCCATCTATAACCTCATCCCTACCCCAAACCTTATCCACAGCCCCGCCCTACCTCAAACCTTATACATAACACCCGCCCTACCCCAAACCTTATCCATAACCCCACCCCTACTAAAACCTCATCCATAACTCCACCCCTACCTCAAACCTCATCCATAACCCCATCCTTACCCCAAACCTTATCCATAACCTGGCCCTACCCCAAACCTTATCCATAACCCCAGCCCTACCCCAAACCTTTCCCCCTAACCCCATCCCTACCCCAAACCTCATCCAAAACCCTATCCTAAACCTTATATATTACCCTGCCCATACCCCAAACCTTACCCCTAACCCAGCCCCGCTGATAAGTCCGGCCCATGAAGAGCTGCATGGGTTCTGAATGTGGAGCGCTCTCTTCCTAATATTAACATTGGCCATCCGTAGTACAGAATATATATTACCTATAGGGGCAGACACAAGAGAACCTGTCACTGAGACAATACTACCAATATCTGTATGTCAGATAGGGCAGCAATGGCAGCTATTTCTCATTGACAGGTCCACTTTAATCTTTCTGTAGTGTAAAGTGTAAAGACAGCATAGCAGTGATTAGGGAAAAATATGCAGGGCGCACACAAAGAACACCGTTGGGGTAAATATATGCAGGGCGCACACAGAGAACACCATTGGGGTAAATATATGCAGGGCGCACACAGAGAACACTAATAGGGGGAACGAAGTATTTTAAGGTGCGCACCCATGAGTAGTAATGGAAGAAGTAGCTGCAGAATACACACATAGTACAGCGTTGGGGAAGTATTTTCAGTCTGCACACCCAGTGTAGTATTGAGGAACTACTAATGGGATACACATGCAATGAAGGGAAAGTTTTTGGAGAATGCACACACAATAAAGGAATTGGGGAAGTATTTGGAGTAAGCACACACAAAGTACAGGAATTGGGGAAGTATTTGGAGCATGCACATACATACAGGAATTGGGGAATTATTTGGAGCATGCACATACAGTACAGGAATTGGGGCAGTATTTGGAGAATGCGCATACAATACAGGAATTGGGGAAGTATTTGGAGAATGCACATACGATACAGGAATTGGGGAAGTATTTGGAGCATGCACATACAATACAGGAATTGGGGAAGTATTTGGAGCATGCACATACA
>NC_092858.1:177663100-177664871 GCF_032062135.1 Pyxicephalus adspersus
GCACATACAGTACAGGAATTGGGGAAGTATTTGGAGAATGCACATACAGTACAGGAATTGGGGAAGTATTTGCACAATCTTGGTTAATATGCCACCCTCCCCCATTTTTCCATAACTCCGCCCTACAGATTTGAGACCCTCCCTTTTAGAGCTCCCCCCGGTAACAGGCAGCTTGGCGGGGCTGTGATTGGCTATGCGCAAAGGCAGCGACACTCTATTGGACGGCGAGGTGAGGCGCGTGCCAGAGAGAAGGGCGGGTTTAGGGAGCGCGCACAGGGAGGGGGTGGTGCCGGGAACGCGCAATGACTGCTCGGTGGGAGTACGGGGGCGCGCAGTACAAGCATGGGGCCACATCCGAAGGGTGTGGGCCTCTGAGGGGTCGGCTGGGGGGTGTCGGGGCTGTGCGGGAACCAGGGAGCGGCGCGGGCCGGCGGGCGGGCGCTGTGACTGACAGCTTACCCGGTGCCAATCTTCGTCACACTGACAAGCGGCTGCAGCAATCGGGACCCGCAGGGGCGCCTACGTCATCACGCAGAACGTCGCATATTACCATAAGGTTGGCTGACGCCTGACGTCACGTCGTAGGGGTGGGCGCTTTCCAGGGGTGGTTCCGTGTTAACTTCCATGCAGCGTCTGCGCATGCGTGGTAGGAATGTGGCTGGTGAATGTGATGGGAGTGACTCCACCTATTATGGACCCTTCACATCATCTGGGCCAATCAGCAGCAAATGCATTCCATGTTGGTTTGGAGCACCAGCCCTTACAATGCAGGATTTCTGTGTCTCCTCTGGGATCTGTCTTTGTCAGGGGTCACTGGTGTGGTGGAGTCCTCACTTCCTGTAACTGGACAATGAAAGGAGGAGCAGCAAAGGAACACATGTCTCTTTCCCTGTGTTCTCTCCACCTATCAGCATGCTCTTTTGGAGGGGTCCCTTGTGCTGCTCTTTTATCTATTCCGAGCTCTGTTGTACAGGGTCACATTCAGCTATGTAGATGCAACAACAGGACACCTTGTATTGGCAGAGCAGCAGTTATTATTATCAATAAACAGGATTTATATAGCACCAACATATTATGCAGCGCTGTACGTTAAATAAGGGCTGCAAATGACAGACAGACACTCCTGACACAGGAGGAGGAGAGGACCCTGCCCAGAAGAGCTTACAATCTAGGAGGTGGGGGAAGTATCACACAATAGTAGGGAGATATGGAATAGTAAGGAGTAGTGAGGGGTTAGGAGACAGAAGAAGACGGGTAGGTGAAGTTTAAGTGTTGGGTTTTGAGCGCTCTTTTAAATGAGCAAAAAGACGCAAGCCGAATAGGACTAGGAGACCATTCCAGAGAGTCGGGGCAGCTCTAGAGAAGTCTGTTAGGTGTCAAGGATTGTGATGTCCCTACATATTACAGCTATTGGTGGGGTGCCACAGATTAAGGCGAGGCTCTCAAGATTTTACAGGTATTGATGGGGTTAGGTTGTTGGGGCATTTCTCTAAATTTCTAATAATTTTTTTATTAATAAACAGGATTTATATAGTGCCAACATATTACGCAGCGCTGTATGTGGGGGAATTTCACACACAATAGGATGGGAGATATGTAGTGCTGGGAAGTAGTGATGGTTTCAGAAGACAGAAAAAAAATGGGATTTGAGTTCTCTTTTAAATGAGCAGAAAGTCGAATAGGACGAGGAAGACTGAATAGGACGAGGAAGACCATTCCAGAGAGTTGGAGCAGCTCTAGAGAAGTCTTGGAGCCGTGCGTGTGATGAGGT
>NC_092858.1:177666235-177676122 GCF_032062135.1 Pyxicephalus adspersus
GGGCAGAGACATCATGTCTGATAGTAGGTGGCAATGTCTTGGGCAGAGAAGGATGTTGTGGGGGGCAGGTGTGGGGTTTAGGAGGTAATTGTAGAGAAGAGGTTGCGTGGGTTGGAGGCTTGAGAAGAAATGACTGCGGAGAAATAATTTTGTTTGGTGACAGTGAGCTCTGTGTTAAAGCTTTGTAGTTTGGCTTTGTAGTCCATGAAGTCAACGCTAAGGCCAGATTTCCTCCACTGGCGCTCAGCTGCAGGAACAGACTTTAGTAGGTGTTCGGTGTAATTGTAGTGCAAGGGTCAGAGGTTGGCAGGACGGGAGGGTAGCGGAAGGTGGAAGGGGCAACTTTATCAAGAGCCAAAGAAAGAGAGGGGTAACATGGTGGCAGCTTTATCCAGAGATGTGATTTTAGAGAGGGAGGGGGTTAGGGACACAAGGCAGTTTGAGAATAGGTTGTGGTCAAGGTTACGGATATCTCTCTGCCATTGGCCAGGTCTGGGATGTGGCAAGGGGGGCAGGAGTTCGATAGGTTGAAGGGGATCAAGATTTCAAATGCTCTTGCACTGATGAATGCTGAGGTCTGTAATATATAATAGGCCAGCCATAGGTCTTCATTACATGGGCAGGCTCTGCTTCCTGCACCAGAGATGTTGGAAGTTCCCAGGTCTGAAATAAATGCTAAATGGCTGGTAGGGTCAGGCATTCTGAGGATCAGAACATCAGTCAGGGCAGCAACAGTAGATGACAACGGCAGATGTTATGATCAGTCAGTGACAGGTCTATTAACTGGTATCCCACTGAAGGGTGACATTAAGTGATTGCAATTGAATACAGAGCTCCTTCTAGTGGTTAGTGGCTTGTTTTTGCTCCAATACTCACATCATCTCAGGGGCTGTTTCAAACTCTGCCCCCCCCCCCCCCCCCCCACTTCATGTTGGCTAAGCGTGTCAAGAGCCCATCCCCTGGGGGCCACCCTGGACCCCTAGAATTCTGCAGCAAGCAGCAGCTCATCCTTATAAGGACATCAGGAATCCCCAACTATTGGATAAAGACCACGTGCCTATGGGTTCATGTGATTGGACCAACGATGACAAAGATGTATCTTGTGACCAAAGGAAATCATCCTCAGATTCCCAAACTATCCAGAGTATTCAGAAAAGCAGCCAGCCGGGTTTTAATTCTCAGGGATGTTGGACAAGCCCAGAAGTGATAAATGCTGAAGAGTACAGGGGGAGGAGGCCAGTGTCACCTGGTCTGATGAGGCAGCAGTAGCTCAGCATGTGAGCTGCAACCAGATTGTGTGGTTCCCCCCCCCCCAGTTGATGCGGAGTTCAGGCAGCCGTGGGCCAGAATAACACGAGTGCTCCCTGAAAGACTCAGCTACTGTGATCAGGTGTATTCTGTCAACTGTCACTGTCCTAGAGTTCCAGTGGGGGCTGATTACCCACTGTGCAAGTGTTTGTGCAATCCACCGTGAGCATCCAATCGTGGGAGACACATCATGAGGAGCTTGCAGATTTCTAAAACTATATACAGCTAAGTGAAATTTGCTAATTGCAGTTGGCCAAATGTTTCAGGCAAACCTTAGACATCACCTAGTGTCCATTGTTGGAAACTGTTACCCCCTTTGTATTTTACATTTCCTCTTTTTGGTGGACCTTACCTTGCCTTTACATTTGACGAACAGGATTCGGCCATGTCAGATAGTGAGGAACAGAGAGTAGGAGCAACAGCATCGAGCAGCGCTCCCCCAAAAGAGGAAAGACAAGCAATTTCCCCAGCAGTTCTCACCCCTTTATTCTTGGCAGACCACAGCAGCTGCCCAAATATACAGGGTCAGGTCAGGATTTGGGTGACTAGGTTAGCAGGCTGCAGGGCCTTATCTGCACATATGGAGTACCACCTGTGCAACAGGCAGAGGTGGCTATTAACGCCTTAGATGGGGAAGCAAGGAGGTTGATCTTCCACTTGCCAGCAGGAGAGCAGGACTTCCTTGACAAAATAATCAGTCGGTTAAAGGCAGTGTACGGCCTAAAAGGGACACTAGGGGATCTCAGGGCCCGCTTTGTGAACAGGTAACAGAAGCCTGGGGAGTCCATCCCACAATACGCACTGGAGTTACAAAACCTAGTGGAGATACGCCACAGAGAGAGGGCGCAGACGGGTCAGGAGGGCTGGAGTGATGCGGATGGATGGCTTAAAGATCAGTTTGTTGAAGGGCTGCTTGCTGACAAAACTGAGAGACCCTGCAAGAGAAAGAGAGCCGATTAATCCTGGTTCAAATGCTGCAGGAGCTGGTGAGAGAGAAAGACCAGTAGGTTCATCTATAGTCCCACCGACCCCTGCATGAGAGGTAGCCATTCAAAGACTGTCAGACGGAATGGCTCAGATTCAGAGTTATCAATGATGAAGCAACAAATAAAATCCCCTTCTGAACAACAGGTAGAAAGTGCTCCACTGAGAGGAAGGCAAGCGCCCCATCGAAGGCGGCCAGAGCGAGCAAAGGTCTCCACAATGTTGCTGGTTCTGCGGTGATGCAGGTCATTTCCAGAGAGACTGTCCCAAGAGGCCGTTAAACTAGAGAGCCCTGCTGCTAAGAGTCAGTCAGTGGGGCAGCATGGAGATACGACTCAGTATGCGATGGACAAGGATGTGGTAGTTGATTGTCCTATAGTTCATGGGCGTTTTGATGGCCAGGAGATTGAGTGCCTCTTTGATACTGGCTCCCAAGTCACTACCTTTCGGGAGTCCTTGTTCCAGCGGTGCTTCCCCAATAAAAAGATGAGCTCAAATGCCCCATGGATCTCATTCCCATAGAAGTGTTGGGGATCACTTGGAGGAAAGTATAATTGTGGGGACAGGACCTTGACCAAAAGGGTATAATGATCACCCAGGATGCTGGCAAGGAGAGTGCGCAGACAATACTGGGCATGAACATCATACAAGGGGCTGAGGTCTGAGCTGTCAACAGGACGTCCTGCACACTTGGGACCTCCCAGGGAAGTCAAACGGTTTTTGCATGCTCTGGAGTCACTGGGGAGCTTGGAGGCATGCTCTGCGGACGGGGACATGCAAATTGCCACTGTGAAAGTTTCCTTTGGGACAGATGTTGTGGTGACCCTAGAAAAAATTTGGCCCTTCCTATGAATGTCGGCTCACATTATGAGTTACAAGGTCTCAACCTCTGCCCATGGAACGAGGACCATGTATTGGCAGGACTCTTGCAGTAGTCTGAAGGGGCACAGTTCTTATTCAGAACACTCACGCTCTTCCCCTCCACCTAGCCCCTGGGACAGCAGTGGCTCAGCTTTCCTTAATTGAAGATGTAGTTGTACCAAAGTTGGCCCACCTAGAACTCCAAAGTTTTCAAGGCCGTTATGTGGCCAAAGTGAGAGCAGCACAAGTGCCAGTGGGGCCAAGCCAAGAATTGACTGGAGAACAGATTCTTTCTCTCTTGCAAATAAATGATGAGCTTACATCCTCCCAGCAGGAGAAAGTATGAGGACTAGTGGATAAGTGGACTGTGGTGTTCTCTCAGGGGTACTATGATTTGGGCTGCAGCAATGGGATAGTTCATGAGATTCCCACAGGAAATAGCCCACGCATCCGGGAGAGATATCGGAGTATTCCCCCACATCTTTATCAAGAAGTCAAACAAATGCTAGAACAGATAATGCAACAAGGGGTGACTGAAGAGAGTAAAAGTCCATGGGCAGTAGTGCCAATAGAGCTGGTGAAGGAAAGGAATGGCTGGTGAAAAAAGGATGGCAGTCTTTGGTTCTGTGTGGACTACAGGCGTTTGAATGCTGTCACTACAAGGGATGCCTACCCCCTGCCCGGGATTGAAGAATCCCTTGCTGCATTGGGCAAGGCTAAATTTTTCTTCAAACTTGATCTGGCCAGTGGATACTGGCAGATCCCAGTTGCTAAGGCAGGCAGGCCAAAAACTGATTTTGTCACTCCTATGGGACTGAATCAGTTTAAGAGGATGCTGTTCAGGCTGAACAATGTGTCTGCCACCTTCCAGAGGTCTATGGAGCACTGTCTGGCGACATGAACCTATAAAGTATCCTGATATATCTCGATGATATGGTCATTTCCTCTGCCACCTTTAAAGAGCATCTAGCCCATTTGGAGGCAGTGTTGTCTCGCTTGCACAGATGAGCTGAAACTGAAGCCGAAGAAGCGTCATTTATTTAGGCAAGAAATCAAATACCTAGGTCACTTGATCTCGAGGCAAGGTGTGCGGCCCAACCACGAGAGGGTGGGGGCTATACAGGAGTGGAGCCCTCGGTCTACAGTGACAGAAGTCAGAGCCTTTCTAGGCCTGACTGGGTATTATCGACGTTTTATCAAGCAGTACCCCCTTCAAGCAGCCCCGATCCAGAAGCTACTGCAAAGGGCAGGTCAAAAAGGAGGGCGAATCTCCGTTGAATGGGGGAAGGAACAACTAGAGGCGTTTGTGTTCCTGAAACAACAACTGACAGCAGCTTCTGTGTTAGCCTTTGCTGACTCTCCCATTCCCTCTAAGGACTGATGCCAGCACTCAGGGCTTGGGGGCAGTGCTTTCACAAGTGCAAGATGGGCAGGAGAAGGTCATTGCCTATGCCAGTCAAAATTTTACACCCGGCCGAGAGGAATCCAGTGAATTATAGTTCCTTCAACTTGGAATTGCTGGCTTTAGTCTGGGCAGTCACTGAGTGTTTTGACGAGTACCTGACAGGAGCCACGTTTGAGGTCTGGACAAACAATATTCCATTGGTTCATCTGCAGACAGCGAAACTAGGCGCTTTGGAGCAGTGCTGGGCAGCTCCGCTATCCAAGTTTGATTTCACTATGCATTATTACCCAGAGAAGAGTAACCAAGCTGCAGATGCCCTGTCTCGACACCCTGTAAATAGGCCTTACCTTGCCTCTATGTGGATAAAGAGGCAAAAGAGGTAGAAATCCCTGACTTGGATGGGGGAAGACCCAAGGGTGAGCCTCGGGTAAGCACAATCTAGGTTGTAGAAGAGGACAATTGGGCTTTAGTACAGAAATAGGGCCTGGGCCTAGAGAAAAATAGGGCCTGGGCCTAGAGAAAAGGGCAAAGCTCCTACCAGAGACTAACAAGTTGTTAAGTGACTGGCCCGTTAAGTTTTGTGGGAAGGCATACTGTACCGCAGGATTATGTTCCCTTATGACTCCTCTGTGACCTAGCAGGTTGTGCTGTCAAGAGCGAGAGCCCTGTCTGTGGCGGAGAGAATTCATGTGGAAGCTGGACACTGGGGGTTCATAAAACATTTGCATGGTTTAGGAGACAGGCCACATGTGTAGGTTTGTTTCAGTTGATCGAGAAAGTCTGCCGAAAGTGTGCTGTGACCAAGGGAGCTGAAACCAGGTGTCTCCGATGACTGGGCACACGTCATGTCCGCTGGAAGTGCTGACCATAGACTTTCTGACGCTGGGCATGTCAGAAGATGGATACAATCACGTTTTGGTGATGGTGGACCACTTCACCAAGTTTGCAGTGACTGTGCCAACCCAAGACCAGACAGCTAAGACTGCAGCTCAGATGGAGTGGAAGCACTTTTGTCCCCCGTATGGCTGTCCAAAGAAAATACCTCGGATCAAGGGCCCTGTTTTGAGAGCGAATTCTTCCAGGAGTGGTGCCACTCCCTCAGCATGAGGAAATCACATACCACCCCAATGCAATGGGGCTTGTGAGAGGTTCATTCTCGCCTTGATACAACTACTGATGGGACTAGCCTGGGAGAAGTTAAGAAAATTGACAGTCTACCTAGCAGAGGTAGTCTGGAAATATAACCACACAGTGCACGCTGCTACAGGTCACTCTCCCTATTATGTGATGTTTGGACGAGCAAAAAGGGGGGCCAACAGACGTATGGGCTACCGTGCCTACAGAAGAGCTGAAAACGGCGGCTATCGGAGGCCTAGCAATTTGTCAAGGATCAGACATGGATGGAGTAAGACGTCCCAGGGGTGTCCGGCCTAGACCTAGCCCCTGGGGACAAAGTGCTGATACAGCAAAAGGGTGCCCATAAACAGGGTAAGCTGCAGACGCCCTGGGAGGAAGTTCCTGGAGTTATAGTACGGTAGCCTATTCCCGGTGTTTCCATCTATGATGTTTTGAGAGAGGGAGCTCGGGAGAGACCAAGACGTCTTCACTGTAGTCTCCTCAAATTAGTTGGGGAAAATGTCCAACTAGGTCAAATGCTATGGTGCCATGCTTTCTCCAGAACTACCAGAGCGAGAAGAGTGGCTGATTGAGCAAGAAGTAGACTCAACCACTGAGGCGCTCTCAGAAGGCTAACTTTGGGAGGCCGTCTGCTCGCTTTGCGGAAGAAGATTTTGAGGGGCCTACAACCTTGCCAGAGACAGCAAGGTTAAGGGGGGTGGAGTGTAGTGAAGTGGCCAGCACCCCAGGTAGAGGTAATATTGGTGCTGGCCACTTTAATTGCTTTACCCAGAATTCACAGGGATGTTGGACAAGCCCAGAAGTGATAAATGCTGAAGAGTACAGGGGGAGGAGGCCAGTGTGACCCGATCTGATGAGGCAGCAGTAGCTGAGCATGTGAGCTGCAGCCAGATTGTGTGGTCCCCCCAGTTGATGCGGAGTGCTTCCTGAAAGGCTCAGCTACTGTGATCAGGTGTATTCTGTCAGCAGTCACTGTCCTAGAGTTCCAGTGAGGTGGCCAATTACCCACTGTGCAAGTGTTTTTCAATCCACCGTGTGCATCCAATCGTGGGAGACACATCATGAGGAGCTTGCAGACTTCTAAAACTTTATACAGCTAAGTGAAATTTGCTAATTGCAGTTGGCCAAATGTTTCAGGCAAACCTTAGACATCACCTAGTGTCCATTGTTGGAAACTGTTATCCCCTTTGTATTTTACATTTCCCTATTGCATTCACCTTGTTTGTAACATCTAATAGCTTAGAAAGTGTAACCATAAGTTTGTTTATATTGTAAAATAATCAGTAAAGTGCATTTTATATTTCCTCCCCTCTGTTTGTTTGGTCGACCTTACCTTGGCTTTACAGAATACTTATCCGTGAGGAGACATTTTCATTGGTTGTGATCTTCTACAGACCAATTTTACTGCACATGCTTTAATCAGCGTGCAGTGCTGTGTGCAGTGGTGGTCGGCGTGCGGTGTTGTGCGCAGCGGTGTTGGGATCTGTGTGCGGAGTGGTGATTGGCATGCGGTGCTGGGATCTGAATGCGGTGATCGGCGTGCAGTGCTGTGCGCAGCTGTGATCTGCATGTGGGGCTGTGTGCAGTGGTGATTGATGTGCGGTGTTGTGCGCAGCAGTGCTAAGGTCTGTGTGCGGTCGCGTGTGCAATGGTGATGGGCGTGCGGTGCTGTGATTAGTGGTGATCGACGTGCTGCGCAAAGAGGTGATTGACATGTGGTGCTGTGATCTGCGTGCAGCGGTGATCTGCATGCGGTGTTGTAAGCAGCAGTGCTGAGATCTGCCTGTGCTGCTGTGCAGAGCAGTGATCGGTGTGCGGTGCTGTGATCAGTCGTAATCGTCGTGCGGTGCTGGGATTGGCGTGTGGTCTCTGTTTGGAATGGGTTTGGGGGGTCGGGGTGGTATAATTCTCATGTGGAAGAGTGGAGTAAGAAGAACAATAAGCAGCATTTTTATGAAGCAGATTTCGCCATCATGAGGACACCGGAGGAAGATAAATGCACCTTCATGTTTATTCAATACAAGCCATTGCTACAGAATCATTTATGTAACAGGCAATTCAAACTGACCTACAAGAATTTCCCCCTCACCCAGCAGGGGACACATGGAATCACAATGACCTCGGGGGTTCATGAAGCACTGAAATGTCTCACTCTCTCGCTGGGGTCACGGTCACTGGACTCGCTTGCACGGCGCTCCCGCTCTCTCGTCACAAAATTCAAAAGATCAATGGCCGTCACCACCCCGAAAACCATCTGCTTCTTGCTGGACGAACCATCATTGTGATCTGCTAGGAGGCAGATATACAAACAATCAAGAATACAAGTAGCAAGGGTTTCTATAGAACCCAGGGTGGGCCAAGCTGTGAGATTTACCCCTCCCCAGGGTGGGCCAGGCTGTGAGATTTACCCCCTCCCCAGGGTGGGCCAGGCTGTGAGATTTACCCCCTCCCCAGGGTGGGCCAGGAAGTGAGATTTACCCCCTCCCCAGGGTGGGCCAGGCTGTGAGATTTACCCCCTCCCCAGGGTGGGCCAGGCTGTAAGATTTATCATTCTTCTGCTTAGGCCATTAGCTCTTCTAGCCTCTTGGTCCCCCTTAATACTGAATATGCCCAGAATTTGCTGACTCTTTCTTCATATTTAAAGGGGAAAACATTTAAAGCAGTGAAGAAATTTAAGCGCAAGGTAAACTTTATTATCAATAAATGTCACAGTGACCTAAGGAAAAAACACAACTCTACACTGGCATTATTTGTCACCCCTTGTCTGACCTTCCAATACATTGTGGGCTTCTATGAACTGGAGAACTAAACCCACCTCCCTCCAGAAATGATATCTTCACCTCGAGGCATCCTGATTGGCCAGGCTAGAACTTTAAACTCTAGGGCAGCTCAGTGTAAATTCGGCAGAGAATTCACCACCATCTGTCCCTTCAGCTGCCTGCTTACAGTTTTTGTTTCTTAGGTTTGAAGTGATACATGTAGGCGTGACATTTTCATTCATTTAGAGCCGAGTTGTCCAACATGCAGCCCTTGGCAAAGAATCTGCTTCACCTCAAACACTGAACAGGATATCTCTGAACTTCCTGGTGCCAGATAGATATTGGGATCTGGATATTGGGCCAGCTGGCAGAACCCAGCAAAGAACCTTCTGTGCATTTGTTCAGTTGTTGTGTATCAGATGCAGAACTGCACTAACGAAGAACGGGGAGCCCTGGTGGGAGCAGCAATGGCAGAGAGTTGTGGATTGGCTGCTCATTGTAACACGCATTTTGTAAACTTTAAAAATCCATCTTCGCTATCAAAAAGGTTCAATTTACACGATAATAAACCTACATGTGTATTGTCCAGGGTTTATAATAAAGGATCTTGTGTTTGTCTATACATAGAGTGTATGAAGTGATGTCTGTATGACGCCTGACTTCCTTGTACTAAACATATATCAGGAAGCTTTTCTAGAGTTGTGGCCCCAGACAGCCAGCAGGCGATCTGGCCCCACCCAGTTTAGCTAGACCCACCCCTTTTTACACCTTGACCTATAGGAGGAGGGGTGTTTCATTTCATTCACCACTTTTCCAATTGTAGAATTAACCAACTTTTCTTTACATTTCTTCAGTTCATTGAAGTTTGTGGGTGTTTATTTATGCTCAGCTTTCTTAGGATCCCGCCATTTCAGTCAGATTCTCTTGTAGATTTGCTGCTGTGCTTGATATGATTGGCCTGGCATGACCCAATTATTACAAAGCTTTAGCTGCCACAAAGATGGCCTCATATTTGATTCTAGAATACTTTGGTGGAGGTTCATGCTCCATGGCCTCAAGGTGCCCGGGTCAAATCATCTCACTTCACCCCCAGGTTTCACAGTTATTAGGACTTTGTGTCAATTTTCACCAAACATGGCATTGTGAGTTATGGCCAAAACATCTCCATTTTATTCCTCCCTGCCCAAAGGTCATTTTTCTTGTGGTTTGTCCAATCCTAAGCCATGCAACCATGTTGTTTTTAGAGTGAAGATGCTTCCTCCTCGAACCCATTCCTAACAAGCCATGACCTTACACTACATTTACTGGGACATCACTTCTAGAAGGACTGACAAGTGTGGTGAATGTTTATGGGGGGGGCACATTGACTGATGATCAATTATACAAATATAGAGGGGAGGGGGTCACATTGATGATCAATTATAGAGGGAGGT
>NC_092858.1:177676257-177703592 GCF_032062135.1 Pyxicephalus adspersus
CTGATGATAAAATACAGAGGGGGGGGGGTCACACTGACAGATAATCAACTATAGGAGGGGGGGTAACACTGATGATAAAATACAGAGGGGGGGGTCACACTGACTGATGATCAATCAATGCATCTGATGATCAGAGCTTGGCTGACTCAAAATTGTTATACAAGTGGATAAATAATTTTTCGTAGTGTAATATATATATAATATGTAATATATATGTAATATGTAATAAATATGTAATATATATGTGGTATTGACATTATTTTCGGGTCGTTTACAGGCCATATGATTATTTTATGTCTCGATTCATAAAACGGCATACTTTCTATTTCTCATGACTATACACATTAGGCAGAAAACCGTCTTGAAATGTTGTTGCAGCTATGGAGGGTTTTCTTTCTAGCATGTATGGACCTATCTTCTCCAGCCACTAATTTTTGAAGGAATGTTCCACACACACCCAATTATTGGGATCAGGGGTCCCCAGTGAAGGGTCCTGGTAATCCTTCATCATACAAAGGCATTGCAGACATATGTGCTCTTCCAGCCTTGTGAAGACCCTTTTCTGTTCACCTATGACTGTTCCCGGGGTACAAAGCCCCCTCCATAAAGACATGGGGTATCAGTTTAGTGTGGAGGAACTTGAGTATCCTGCACAGAGCCCTGACCTCAACCCTACTAAATACCTTTGGAATAAATTGGAGTGGTGAGCCATGTCTTGTTATCCAACATCAGTACCTGACCTCACCAATAGGGGGCAAATCCTCACCATCAGTACCTGACCTCACCAATAGGGGGCAAATCCTCACCATCAGTACCTGACCTCACCAATAGGGGGCAAATCCCACCATCAGTACCTGACCTCACCAATAGGGGGCAAATCCCACCATCAGTACCTGACCTCACCAATAGGGGCACATCCCCACAGACACCCTCAACAATCTTGAGGAAAACTTTTCAGGAAGAATTAAGGTGGTTACAGGGGGAAACTTCTTAATAAACAAGGGGAGGGGGGCACCTTTATTGGCACACATACATCAAAGAGCTACCAGCTTCATAGACCTAAATCCAGCTTGTGCGTTACCTAAACACATGTATACTGGGGGAGGTGTATATAGAGAGGGGCTGTAACCCACAAAGTAGCAATGAATCAGAGGGGGAGAAATAAAGGTGCCAGGGGAAATGGGTGACTGCGAGAGAGAAAGACGCTGGGAGAAGGAGAGAACAGAGGGAGGGAGCGGAGACAGTGGCAGGGGAGGACTGGGGAACAAACAAAGAAATGGGTAAGGAAAGAGGAGGCCAATACGGGCCAAATAGGAATAAGGAGAGGTCAGAGACAAGGCATAGACAGAAGCTGAAATTGATGCAAACAGGAGATCAATACTTACACTGGATTTGTTCATGAACTACCAAGGCAAAGTGGTCTGTCTCCAGGATACGGGAAAGTTTCCCCAAATTTTCATCAAGGTGAACCTGAAAATGATGCCATGGTTTAATAGAATTGCACCAGACTCAGTATTCAGTACCAATATACAATACACGGAATTAGCAGGACGGAGAGCTTACTATTCTACACGGGGGCTTTTTACAGAAAATTTCCTTTCACTCCCATTTCTTTCCCAAATCACATTCTAATTTTAGGTGAAACTTCCCTAACGAAACAGAAAAACTTATTTTAAAATAATAAAAAAGCTTATACTTAGTATACAGGGCCTGTGCAGGGTCGGGGCACTATTATGGGGTAAGCTGGCCCATGCAGAGGCTCGGATATTAGGATCCTGGAGGGGGACAAGCCGTTTTCTTTTTGTCCCAGTTTCTCACAATGTTTTTGGACAATATATAAAAAGACAAAAACTTTATAGATTTAGAAACTGATGACCACCTGTCAGGCTTCATTGCCGTCTCTATTTGTCCCGGAGACGTTAGGTAAGAAAGGAAATAAGGAGAAATACATTTTATAGTCACAAAAACAGGCAGAGAAGGTGAATCTTCCAATCGGGACAACTCTTTTGGTGGTGGATTAACAAACTGCTGGTATTACAGGTGGAAAAGGACATTTCCTAATACAAAAAATAACTGGGTTTACCTAAAAATTAGCAACATACCTAGACAGGGTTTATGGATGGAGGATTATGGATTGGATTATTGGTCTAGCAGCCGGTCACATGACCAAGGTAGTCGCTGCCCCTGGCTTGTCAAAGCAGCTAGACGGAGTATTAGGAAGGAAGGGAACAAGCAAGGTTGGAGCATCTCTTTAGGCAATTCTGTCGCTCTCTCTTACCTGTGTGAATTGCTTATAGATAACTTTGGTGACTGGATCAGACGGTTTCACCTTTCCAGCTAGCACAGAGGACAACATGTTTCCCAGGGTCACCATCCCAAGGACCAACCTGTGGATATACAGCTATCAGTCGGTGTTTGCCAATATTGTATGGAACAAAGGCAGCAAAATTCAAACACTGCTATGGTATGTGGTGCAGACCAGAACTGTGATCACAAAGTCCAACAATTGTAAAAAGAGTTGTGTGTGGCCTAAGCGAATCCAATGAATTATCAGCCGGTGCCCCCAACAAACCTCCGGTCTGACATAGGCACCGTGATTATTGAAGGAGACCTCCCATAACGTGGGTGTTCAAATATGAGATACAAGGTACAAGTAATGGAAGTCTCACCCCGACTCAGACACAATAGGAACTTGGTCAAAGCCTTTCTCTCGGAGGAGCTGGATGGTCTGACTGCAGCTGACTGTTGGAAGGACGGTCAGTGGGGCGGACAGAGACAGAGATGAGACCTTCAAATTCCACCACCTGCAGCAGAAAAAGAAGATCCATAAGGACAGAAGCAAAAAAACCTTAATTAGCCAAAAAGAACATTTCCTGACATCTTACCAGGGCTTACTCCCCTCTAGATCCTCCACCTTCAGGAATTGCTTCTGGGTCATCCATTTATCACTCAGGAATTTGGTCCTATTCCAAGAAAGACCAAGCAGATGACACAGAATTAGGCACACAATCACATGTAAAATAATCCCCAAAACCTCTGGCCTCCCCTTTGTAACCCATCCAGGCATGGACTCCATAAGAACTCTGAAGTTGTCCTGCAGTATCTGGCACCAAGATGTTACCAGCAGGTCCTTTAAATCGCCACCACCCGCCTGGTTTCTTCCCATAATGCTGCCTTCTCTTCCCAGATAAATGATGCACTTTGACACTTTCGCTCCATTACTCCAGCTCCGATCCTCATGTGCATTGTAGGTGTATTGGGTGGTAGGCAGGAGCGGGCATTGACTGGTATAAAGCCACACTGCTCTTTCTGCTGCAAGGACACAAACCCGATGGACTAGCCCCGCTTAATATGTCTTGGGTGCCCATGACACCATTACCAGTCCTCTAATAAATAGGTTTGGTGGGAACTAACCATTGCAGAGGGGTAACAACCCACAAAAGCTGCCCTGCTGGAGATACTCTGACTTTCCCTCCCATTGTCAGTGTAACCAGATTATCCGGGGTATTAGCCCCTTACAAGGGGATTCATGTTGTGCCTGCTTGGCTATGTATGTTTAGTTTCACCCTTTTAACGTATAGCTCATATCCCCGAGATGACTGAGAAGAATGAAGAAAGGAGGTGAAAATGTAAGAAGCGTACAAGTAATAAAGATCTATCCAGGAAATGGGAGTCTTACATGTAATTGCGCACAGAATCGGGCAGGATAACGACACATCTTTGCCCCTCCTCCAACTCTTGAGCTGCTTTCACCGCTATACTCATAGCGCTGCCAGAACTACCCCCTGCAAAGGCAATTCATTGATTAACTTATCTCCTCATTATTGAACCGTGCAGTAATATCTTACACACATGTACTCACCGCACAACAAACCCTCCTCCCGAATCAGAGCCCGGGCCATCAAGAAAGATTCTTCATCATGTGATTTATACCATTCATCCACCACCTGACAGACACAACCAATCAGAAACAGGAATGGCAGATGGGCTCTACGTACTATACACTAAAGATCTCAACATGGCGCCTGCCTAGGATCTCACCGTTCGGTCCAGTACAGTTGGGATAAAATCATAACCAATCCCTTCCACCTCATAACCCGTCCTGTCTGTCTGATTGAGCTCTTCTGGCTCAGCCAAGATAGAACCTTCCGGATCCACTCCAATCACCTGCAAAAATAAGAAATGTGTGAATGTAAAAGGAAAGAGCAACTGCTAATGGAGAGGTGTCCCCAATATGTCTTGTAATTAGTCATGGCAGTCATTAATAGTTTAATAAACCTTAAAAAACAAAAAATAATAAGACACCATAGCAATATCCCATGAAGATAAGCCCGTCATAGTATAAAGCCATGAGAAGTAGCACAATAGTATGGAATGGATCCATATTACTCAGCTCAGGGTAATGGATCCATATTACTCAGCTCAGGGTCCTGGGGCCACAGCCCATGGAGATGGCAGAAATCTTACCCTCATCCCAATATCTGCTTACCTTGCAGTTTGGACATTTCTCCTTCAGTTTTCTCGCCAGACCTGTAATTGTTCCTCCAGTCCCAGCTCCTACAACCACCATGTCCAACTGTCCTGGTGAGGAAAGAAGACTGTCAGTGCTAGGAATGCTGTGCAGGACATCAATAACTTAACATTTGTCTGTAGGAAGTAGTGCTGGATCTGTAAGTTGTACATTGCAATATTCATTCCTCTAGGTGTTTGTACTGTTTTTACATTACAACCTGGAATTAAAATGGATTTTAGGTGACTTTTATAGACTAGACAATGAAGTCTTCACTGTTGAAGTGAAATGAAAATAATATGTATTTCTCTCTCTCTCTCTCTATCTATCTATCTATCTATCTATCTATCTATCTATATATATATATATATATATATATTATCAATGCTTGTTCCATCCGAATCCCCAGCTCTATTGAGTAATATTAGAAGACAGGTCTGTATATAGGATATAAAATATATTCTGCTTCTATGGAGAATAGTTACTGCTTTGTTTGTTTTCAGACAGCAGCACCTGCACCAGAATCAGCGAGATGACCCTGAGAGCTGAGCACAGAATGGCATTGAAGGCCGATAGGAGACCGTTGTGGTTAGAACCAGATTGAATAAGAATCCAAGATGGAGGACGGTCATTTCTGTGCCAAAAGTGCAATTAATATTATCAAACATGATTTATATAGCACCAACATATTACACAGCGCTGTACATTAAATAGGACAGTGACTCAGGAGGAGAGGACCCTGCCCCGAAGAGCTTACAATCTAGTAGGTGGGGGAATTTCACACACAATAGGAGGGAGATATGTAGTGGTGGGAAGTAGTGATGGTTTTAAAGGACAGAAGAAGTTTTGAGCGCTCTTTTAAGCAGAATGTAGGAGCAAGCCGAATAGGACGAGGAGACCATTCCAGAGAATCGGGGCAGCTCCAGAACGCTCACAGAAATGACAAACAGATATGTCATGGACTGTTAATGCCTAATATCATAATCTAGATAACATACCAAAGCATGGGTCGTATCATTTGTCACTATGGTTGATGGTGTATAGTGATTACCATGGCGGATCGCAGAGTACGAACAAAGGAAGAAAATGTGTCACAAGTATGGTAAATAAATAGGAAATGCAACCAAAAAGATTGTAAAACTACCGTATTTTTCGCCGTATAAGACGCTCCGGAATATAAGACGCACCCAATTTTAAAGGAGGAAAATCTAGAAAAAAAGATTCTGAAAGCACGCTGCAGCCAGAGACACGCAGGATCGGGTATCGGGTGAGTATAATATTTTAATTATTTTTTTTTAACACATTTGTCGTATAGGACGCACTAACTTTCCCCCCCCAGTTTTGGGGAAGAAAAAGTGCGTCTTATATGGCAAAAAATACGGTAATTAAAGATATTATTACCTGTGCCAGAAACTGGGACATAGATATTGTTACTTGGTTAGTGTGCAGAGCTGGGACGCACTCACAGATTGTATTGTGTGGATTTATGGATAACTAAAGGAGTGCAGAAGAAGGCAGCCGGATGATACTTACACCTGTATTCATAGAGAATGATGATAGAAGAATGAAAAGTTCTCATAACTAGCCAGGGACTTCAGAATCTGCCCCCGGGTGTTTTTGTTAAGTGCATGAATGTTACCGCACTTTTTTTTTTCACAGCATTTTCACTAAGCTGTATTGACTATTGTGGATGTTTGTATGATTTCATTTTAGCTTTGTAAAATTGAAAATTTAATAAAATTTATTGAAAACAAAATCTGCCCCCAAAAAGTCCTTGTCAAGTCCAGAGTGTCTGAAATTTCAGCAACACCTTCCCCTCCTAATCCTTATGTAGCGGTTACATATACAGACTGAACACGGCATATACTTTGTGATTATTAGGTCACTACTTTAGTATGTAAAAATGTCATTAATAGGAAAAGACAAAACATTATTTGGCTAATGATTGTCAGCTCCCAAAGAAATAAAGAAGAGTAGTAGCGAGTATGCAGCAGCTTCATCCCAGCGGCCCCTTCCTACCGGAAACACGGAATCTGCGGGATGATGAGGGAAATCATTTCTAGTTGCTGCTATAATGTCATTTGGTTATTAAACATAAAATATATCGAATAGATAAAGACACCGTAAGGAGAAGAGAGGAACTTTGTCCCAAAAGCTAGATGTGTACAATATTGAGCGAAGAGGTCAGAGTCAGAGGAAATCGCAATGGATTGCTGGACATGGAAGGGATGAGGATGTGTGGCCACTATCAGGAGATTTACCACCATTACCCAGCCAACTACCTACCACAGAGAGAAGGAGACTTACAAGAGGAGGTGACCACAATTTCCTGGAACTAATGGAGGAAGAAATGCAGCAAATATCCCCAATCCAAGGCACACCCCTCACAAGTCGGGATAAAATCATATTCATGGATCAAGGCTCTACAAAGATGGCACCCCAAGCACGGCATATGCTGTGACAACAATGGAGAGTGTGCATGAGACACAATCACTTCTTTCTTCAATGTCCGCTCAAGCAGCCGAATTGGTGGCCGTCACAAGAGCAGGGAAGTGTCAGAAGACAGAGAACAGAGAACATTCATACAGATAGCCGGCATGTATTAGGGGTTGTACATGATTATGGACCCATATAGAAGAACAGGGGATTCAATACAGCTGCTGGGAAGCCAATCCAAAATTAGGAACAAGTTTAAGACTTATTGATGCGGCCACCAAAGCACTGGAAGACGCTGTACTGAAGGATAAAGCTCGCTCTAGAGGTGTATCCTAGGAAGCAAAAGGAAAAGCCTTACAGATCTCACAGCCAGGAAAACAGCAGAACGATCGGGAACTACTATGATCCAAATAGTACAGAAGAGTACAGATTATGAGAAGGAGGAAGAAGAAATGAAGGAACCAAGGTCACAGAAGAAACCAATGGTCTGTTATCAATGCATGATGACCCAAAATGCTTACCATGATGTTACAACCAGCCCATGGACATGTTAAACCTAAGACATTGGCCCAAATGATCAACGCTATCTGGTCCATGAGCGACGCAATAATGTCAGGACTGTGCAGAGGTGCTTGATCCGTACCAAAAAAACATCCACACAACCCAACAAAAGTACCCAGCATACATTTTCACAGCTTTTGTATCTTTTTCAGTGCCTGCAGATCTATATTACATTTAGGAGCGGTAGATGTGTATGTAGTTTGTGTAAATATGTTTCTAAATAAAAAGGCTTCGGCCAGGAGGTAGTAAAACTGCCAAAGCATCAGGAAAAAGGTTTGAAAAAAATTGTTGTGTAGGTATAAAGTTTTAAAAATCTTATAGTTAGGTAGAGAGACTGATTTCATGGGTCAGATGATGTACAAAATATATCAGATTAAACAAGTACCGTATTTTTTGCCAGAATCTTTTTTTCTAGATTTTCCTCCTTTAAAATTGGGTGCGTTTTATATTCCGGAGCGTCTTATACGGCGAAAAATACGGTACGTACCTCGTATCACTCTGAGTTCAGTAAAAGTAGAAAGATTCAATGGTGTGATTATAAAAGTATCACAAATTATACAAAGATGGGTTATAAGTTTCATACAAGAAGCTCAGTATAATAATGATTTGTCGGGATATGTGTAATCTTTATCTCAGAACATATGTGCAGAATCCTGGAATATGCAGCCTGAAGTCACGAGATTGGGTTCTGATGAACAACTTTACAAAATGCAGCTTGGAATCCCAATGTCAGATCTATCTGTGCTCCTGATTCCTATAACAACCGTTATATTACAAGTAAAAGAGACTTGGCTACACACAGAAGTTCAATCACCAACAGAAGATGAGTAAACTCTGAATTCTTGTTCATGTTACAACTGTTACATGATAATTTATTGCCTACAGGCCAAGCATTTGTTTTTTTATTTGCACCAGAAAGCAGCCTTAAGAGTTCATTTAATTTATTGTATGGGGATTATATAATAATATGTTGTTCAGTGCCTTGGCCTATCCTGCTTTGATATTGTATTATGTTTGCAGATTTGATGTTGTCACACTTACCTCTTCTTCGAGTTCAGGCAGTACTAACCCTGGACATGCCTGCTCTCCCAAATTTTTTCAGTTTCGCCCATCCCTCCAGCCAATCAGAAAATTGCCTCTTACTCATCCCTGGCAATTTACCTAGCTCAGACACAACACTCCGCGTTTGTGCATTGGGTTTCCACTAGTCCCCTAGCTCTGCTGAGCAGTTCCTCTAGATCTGTTGCCTGATTCAGTATTTGTTACTGGTTACTGCTTAGACTCAGCACCTTGGCCCTTCACAGGGCTCACACCACTTCTCTGCAAGCCATAGCGCCCCCTAGTGACCCTGCCTCCCCAAGCGTGATAAATATCTATATGCAGAGACCCATAATGCTTTATATGTGGAAATAATGGTCTGGAAATGTTTTTGCTTGGATAGGAAGTTTTCTACAAAAAGGAGCTAATTTTTTATATATTATTCCTTCTAGTAATGTAAATGCTTTATAAATGTGTTTTATTGCCAGATGTATTACAGTTAGTGAAATGTATGCAGACCCCATTTTCTCAGAGTCCCCCTTCAAGACATTCAATATGTATCAAGAGCCAGAAAGGGAAAGATATGATGACATAGATGTTGTGAATGAGAGTACTCCTTGGATCCTATAAGGGATTCACATCCTGGAAAAGAGGGGCTCTCCACCCAGGAGGTGAATGTAGCACTGTGAATCTATTGCATCATCGATAGGAGGGAGTGTGATAAGAGTGTGACCCTAAAATAGGATCAAGAGGAGGGAATGAGCGAAAAATATAGGAGGTCTGTATATAGCATATAAAATATATTCTGCGTCTATGAAGAATAGTTACTGCTTTGTTTGATTGTTTTCAGAGAGCAGCACCTTCACCAGAAATAATCAGCGAGATGACCCCGAGAGCTGAGCACAGGATGGCCATGAAGGCTGATAGGAGTCCCTTGTGGTTAGAATCAGTTTGTACAAGAATCCAAGATGGCGGACGGACATTTCTTTGCCAAAAGTGCTAGACACGTGGTTTCTCCACCCCATTACCTGTTTGTGAACTTTTATGCTTATATGGACTTCCAAGTATACATTATTGGATAATCTGCTCAATGACAATTAACCTCCTGGGCAGTTTATTTCTGTCTGGATTTATATGTCTAAAAGCAGGACAATGTTTTTCATGAAAATGTATTTTACAGTATAATATAATAGTAGGAGTATAATAAATCATGTCAAAGTTTGGTATTTAATAAATTTAGAAAAAATAAATTGAATAATACATTTTGACATGGTTTTATGTTTCAAACTTTATTATACTATTACTATTATACTGTAAAGTAAACTTTCATGAAAGACAATGTAATGCTTTAGACCTATAAATCCAGTGTATTGCAGTGAATACCGTTATTTTACATTGAATGCAATACTAAATAATTTGAAATTCCCTCCGTGCCCCTAGCAGCGGCTGTACACCCCGACATCACCAGGAACTCCCAGGGAACAGATCGAGGAAGACAATGCGGCCAGTCACACTCGGGCTTACCGCGGGGGGGGGGGGGGGGTTAAATAACAGCTTAAGCCCCCCCATACAGGAGTGATTGTGTATGAAGATTGATGGATTCCAGGCTTTATTTTGACTCTTTCTGCTAAGCATTTGATTTTCTCCACCGTCTTCAGCTCTGATGGCCCGTTTGGAGACCCCCTATAAGAACCAGACAAGATACAATAGTGTGATAGATTGGGGTCCATCAAAATGTCAGATGATCAGATGATGCCTGGATACATACAGGATACAGAACTGTATTGAAAGACCCCTGACTATGCACCACAGAGCCGGGGGAGTCTCCAAACAGGTCAGAGACAAAGTTATAATCAGGGTCAGGTATAGATATATTTATATATATATATATATATATATATATATATATATATATATATATATATATATATATATATATATATATATATAGCCCAATAATCCTAAGCAGGCCAAAGAACATCATAAACTCATAACAAAATAAAAAGTTTGTGCCACCCATAGGACACCCCACAAAGCAGCTTTACGAGTGGCCAGATATAAACCAGTGGTATAAGATTAGGGCGGACAACAAGTGCCCCACATATTGGAGAAGGTCAGTGCAGACTGAAAACTGCTTTTTGGTTATCATTAGAAACACCATAGGTGGCAAAAACCCAAAACTTCCCCATCACCCAAGTGCCATTGCCAATGTGAAGCATGGTGGGACAGAAATCTGAAGGAAAGATGGACAAAGAACAATTCTGGAGGAAAACCTGTTTTCAATGTGCCAGAGATATAAGACTGGGATGAAGATTGGATTGCAGCAAGACAATGACCTTACATGAAGCTACAATACAGAAACATTTCAATGTTTTAGAATGGCCAAGCCTAGACCTCCATTCAACATGATTTGAAGAATACTGAAAACCAACACACCCCTCTAACTCGGAGCTTTATTTGAAGGACAAGGAACATTCCCAGTGACTATTAGACAAAGAGACTTCCAGCTGTAACTGCAGCAAAAGGGACTCACAAATGATTACCTCCGAGGAGGTGAATACGCGCGCACACATTTATGACTTGTTTTTTGTTCGTGTCACAATAAAAATGTTTTGTGGTAGGCATGTTGTGTAAATAAATGGTTCTAGGTTGTAATGTGACAAGGCAATGTATATAATGTCACAGTGTGCATCAGAAAGGAGGAAGCATTGCAGGATCAGTAAGCTTTGCATACAATTGTGCCGATAAGGATTCATCCCCTGGCAGAGTCTGGAGGATATGAAGCAATCGCTCATGTATCGTGCAGTCATGAAAAATCCTTTCCAATAACAATAATTGCACATGTGTATGCAGCTTTAGAAAGAAATGCGAGTTATCAGATAAAACACATTTCATTTACTTTTCATTTCATTGCTTCACTGAACTGCACAACCATTAAACAAAACCCAGCAGACAGAACAATAAGATGTTCCTAATACTGCCCATGTCCCCCTTTAGCATTAGGAATGGCATGCAATTTTCTGTAATGCCTGTGGATGGGGCCCTTGATTCTCTGCCTCCAGGTCATGTAAATGAATGGGTTATCTGGCTGTGTGGCTCATTGACACAAGAGGTAAAGAGACGGTAATGGCTATTCCGGCATCTTTATGTTTTTCTGCTGTAGCCACTGAAGGGTTATCTTTGTGTTTAGGATCACCGTCATGTTAGAAGATCCTGGTACATTCTATGCACCGTTTTAGGACTGATAATTGCAGTATATCCTCTAATATTTATCATTCGGCATTTTTTCATTCCCAGCTGTAGCTTACAAACCCCAAGAAAGCCAGAGATCCACCTCTCCCATGCTTCACAGTGGGGTCATACGCCTCGCTACATTTATGGTTTTGGCCTCATAACTCCAAAGGATTTTGTTCCAGCAGTTTTGAGGCTTTTCTATATGTTGCATATTGTAAGGAAGTTGGTAATGACACAACAAAGGCTTTTTTCTTGATCATGAAGTCTATTTTTGTTCAACCCCCTCCTTTTTATGCATCTTAAACACCAACCCCACTTGTTGGCAAAGCAGCTTGTGTTTTGTATTCTTTTGTTTTTGCATCTGGACATAATTTTCTAGTAGTTGTGTCCGAAATCTTAGAATACAGAATTACCAGGCATTATCAAAACTCTGCATACTTATATTCTATTCCTGATTTGTACAGCTTAATAACTTTTTCTCGTTACCATTCTTCTATTAGATCCATTGGGCTCTGTTATATCAGGCTAAAAGGGGGGGGAGATCTAATTATAATTATGATGTGTTATTAAGGGAAAGTTTTCTGTGGTATTGGTCAAATAGACAATAACTTACACAATCTGCCAGGGGATGGAAAATTGTCAGCACAACTTTGAGGTGAGATTGCAGGAGGAAACAGTTCTACATCAGTAAGTTTAATATAAGATAGTTAAATAGTTACATAGTAGGTTAGGTTGAAAAAGACAAAAGTCCATCAAGTCCACCCACTAAGGAAATAAACATATCCCAGATATAAAACCCTATAAGACATCGCTGATCCAGAAGAAGGCAAAACCCGGTAATCCAGTGATTTCAGTGTTGCAATGCACTTCTCCAGCTCTCCAATGCTAGATACCAGAAAGGCGACTTGTTCACATCTGTCACAGCAGTATTCACCTAGGTATTCACCTAGAAGCTGTTACTCCCATTTGTACATACATGAGGCAGACTGTGCACTGAACCAAACCTTCCACCTTGCTACCACTCATCTTCCCGGTTATAATGTTTGTTTACAAGGAGTTATAAAAGTTTACTTACAGTTTGTGGGTACTATAAGGATTCAACTTATCTCCCATGTTTTCTAACACCACTTGATTAATAAGCAAGCTCAAAATGAGTGCCCCAGGAATTTAAATCACCAGTGAAGCTTTGACAAATCCCGCTTAGATGTCAGCAAGGAAAAAAAAAAACTGTTAAAACAAAACTGACCGTCAAGCAAACACAACTCCCAAATGCACAATATCAGATTCCTGTTTTTTCTAACTCCACTTGATTAAAAAGCCAATTGTTTCACAAGCCAAGCAGTGACAGATGACAATAAGCTAACCCTGAATTAATCTATTACAATCAAGGCCCAATGTGAAACCTTGTCCAGAAAAGTTGCACAATCCCGTGTCCATCATATGTTCTATTTATAACAAAAAAGCCAACAAAATCCGTCATAAAATCTATATATCACATGTTCTAGGTGTTCCCATCTGCTGCTGCTAGTGTATATATTTAGCTCCTGTTATGTACTTTGGGGTTAATCATTGGCAAAGGAGGACGGCTTCTAAGCACAAATATTCGATGGCACATCTACAGGAGGTTCCGTCACAGTAGGGGAGCACACGCAGCAAAAACTCGGACACATACACAGTGATAAGATAGAACTGGACATCTCCGTCTAGACCTAGAGATTGCATTGTGGTGCAGCTTTGCTTTATATACATCTGTCATCTAATTTACAGTACAGACAGCAGCACAGGAATGAACACCTTAAATATAGGAATATTTGTAACAAAGCTGCATATTTACAGGCCCAATGCTTATCTTTTACCGTGATTACATGCTAAACTGATCAATCGGTGGAGGGCCGTGAGCTGTATTTAGGAGGCCTATTAGACTTAATATTATTAATTATAATATTGGACCTATAATATTATTATTATGAGCAGGAGGAAACCTTCCTAGACATAATGTTTCTGCCGTCTCTAACCCCAATCAAAGGCTTGGCAAACAGGAAAGGGTATGGCAGCCAACGTGATAGGAGTGCAAGCAGGACGCAGTCCTGGTTCTTATACAGTCCTGGCCTGACTTATTACACCCATCTGTTGGTTTGATCCAGTTAATACTACAGAAACATGTAAACTCCAGACTACCAACCGTCACACTGTGCCAGGATCTCTTCAGCTGTGCTGTCATAGTGAGCAAGAGGATTGCTGGCATTTCGGTACTGTTGGAAACAAAAAAATAAAAAAAAATAAAAAATAATAATAATATACAGTATTGAGCTACACCCACCAGAATATCATTATCTCCACTTTCCTCAGCCTATTGCCATCTATATTGCGCCTACTATTGGATCACCACCACAACCCAACATCTATGCTGTCCCAAGTATTGGATCTCTACCATTGCCACGACCAGCCTGCCCCCAATATTGGATCTATACCCTCTCTGACACCATGCTGCACCCATATTATCCCCAATATTAGATCTGTATCTTTACTGCAACAATCTTGCAGCCATGCTGGCCAATATTGTATGTCTTCCCTAACCACTGGTAGGCATCCCGTGTCCATTCTGTCCACCTTCTCTGGCACCCATGTCTCCACTATTAAATTTCTACCCTTACAACCACCACTCTGAACCCATGCTGACCCCTGTATTTAAGCTATACTCCCCCCACCACTATCCTGTGCCCATTCTGATCCAAAGTTTGGAAAAATACCCTGGCCAGCACCATCCTGTGCCTATACTGTCCTCAACAATGGATCTATATCTTCTATGCCGCCATCCTGTGGACATACTGTCCCCAATACTAAATCATTACATTCACTACCACCTTATTCTTTTCATATTATTCTCAGTTTTGATTTTATTCCTCTACCAGGTAATCAATACCATCACATACAATGCCCAATACAATCTCCAATATCCAAGCTAAAGCCTCGCCAGATGGCCTACAGCACCATTTTTATTGCCCTATACCATCCCTAATACCAGATGCCACCTTTCCATCCCTACAATTTTATTACAAGAGAAATACCTCTGGCCAGGTGTCTAGTGGCATTTTGCTTATACTGCAGCGATAGACCTATCGTGCTCATTACTGACATCTTTCCAAGAGCCATACTGTGCCCAACAATTTACCTGTATTTTTCACCATATGTCAGTCATCTGCCAATTTCCCATACTGTTACCTATACCAGAGCTATTTATGCATCACCTTCCCATCACTGTCTGCTGAATCAGAGCTATATATGCTTTAGGAGCCAACTATTGCCACATTCCCCATTAATGTCCATTAAAAATATAAAACCAGAGTTATATCCCTGCTGTGTGCCCATTACTTCCTACACCACATCCTAAGCTTATACCAAAACTATAACTTTCCCTTTTCCTGCGGCCACTGACTACTATCAAACTTTGCTTTATTCCTCAGTACCTGATCCAGGATGTGAGAGTTCGGGATCTCATTCTTTAGTCTCCAAGCCACTCCCACATGGGATTCGGGGGAATCAAAGCGAGCGTTGGTAGGAGTTCTGACAATTTCTGCCCCAAGTGCACGAAGAACATCAACCTGCAGGAAAGAGAAAGATTCACTGGTACAATATAGGGAGCCTCTGACAAATCTAAGAACCTCCCTTATTTGTGAAGTGTAAGGAATCTAATGAGATTCATCTCTATACTGAACACATTCATTCTCTGCATTATATTGCTGTACAGGTTCTAACATTTATCACTAAAACTGGGGACTATCCGTGGCCTCTTCATCAACAGTGCACATCAGGGTCAGAATGTTACATGGGTCCTGTGCAAATTGTCAGAAATTCTCTATAACGAAGACTTCCATACCCTTCCCTCAATAGCCTTATATATAAGCCCTGTAAACTTTTATTCAGTATTGGCCCCTGAAGCTTAAACAAATCTATGGAAGGACAAGCCATGAGTTGAAGTGCTTTATAGGAATTATTATAGGTAATCTATAATAATATTTCCATCACTCCCTGAACACATCAGTCTGCTTTTCTGACCCCTCTGTGGCTGGAGTTTTCACATTTAAACATTTGGCCCACACTTAGCCCTTTTCATGTAATTATATTATATATTATTCATGCCCTATACACCTAACTGGCCACATTATTATTAGCCAGTATTTATATAGCGCCAACATTTTATGCAGCCCTGCACAAACGGTCCCTCAAAGGGGCTTATTATATCATCTGAGCTATATGATGGCTTGAGATATTCCTACAGTTGTGACCTAGACAGATTCCTATTGCCTTGCACTATGCCATAAGCTGTTCTATGATATAGAATGATATATGAATATATATATATATATATAGATATATATACATATTCTTCCCCAGTATTCTGAAATCTCCTTCTAAAACATTGAACCAGAGATAATGGATTAGTGTATAGAACAATACAATGTCTCGCTGTGTACAGGATGGGCTGTGAGATGAAAGCGGCACTCACCTTCTCCATACTCATCTTCTCTGGCATGACTATAATGCAGCGATAGCCTTTAACTGCTGCTGCCAAGGCCAGACCAATACCTGGAGAAGACACAAGAATTCACATATTTACACTGTATCTGAAACATTTCTGGAGGTGACAGAATCCTCTAATTGCCAACCTTGCCTGTGCCAGCCTGCAGTGTGTATCTGTATATGAGTGCAAAGACTTTACATCATTGTTAACACACAAGGGGCTGTAGTGCCACCCAAATCCTCCAGCTGCATCTTGCATCACAAAGAAAACAAAATCCAGAGGTTGTGTACCAGGCAGCAATGTGGGGCTGCCATTATGGACACATTTGTTTTAAGGGTGCAGGTTTTGCAGCTAGGTAAAGAATGGGAGCATCACAAACACATATTTGTCACTATTGTAGCAAGGACCAGGATGAGCTAGCTCCCAGGTGTCATGTGTACTGCAGCACAAGTGTAATACTGCCAGTCTATGGCGCGGGCCCCCGGGTCCCTGCTCAGAGAGACAAATGAAACACGTAGTGTGCTTGGCACTGCAGTAAAGCAGATAGCGGGTAATGGGCAGAGACGTGGAAGAAAAATCTTTTGAAGTGGATTGTAAGCGGATTAAGAAAGACAAACAGAAATTCTCTGACAGGGAAAAGTATCGACGACCAGCCAGAGAAATGTATAGACCGCCTCTTGCCGTGCAGAGCACAAATGTGGCTGACTGGTAATTTAACCCCAGGCTCAGCAGAGATCACTGAACCGGTCTGACCAGTCTACGTACAAGGAGGATTTAGAGCCCAGCAGCAGATGGAAACATAAATAAGACAGTTTAGCAATATCTTCCGTATTCCCCACAGTGCAGGGTAAAGAATAAGGGACAAGCACCCAGAGCGTGACCTCCTCACCTGTATTTCCAGAGGTGGGCTCTATAATAGTGTCTCCTGGTTTCAAGGTTCCATCTCTCTCTGCATCTTCCACCATGCGCAAACTGATGCGATCCTTCACACTGCCACCAGCATTAAAGAACTCACATTTGGCCACTGTATAAAGCAGAAAGTTACTGCTCAGTGCAGTTATATTATGACATTCCGTGTAGGATAATACAATTCCTGATATCAGCCACGCACTGATGTCAGGGAGCAGAAAATAGCAAGAAGGCAGCAGACAAAAACTGTACTACATGCAGAAATAATGGCCAAGTGGCCTAACAAACACAGTACAATACAATCAGGCAGGCAGGAATCCCAGCATGCTACACACACAGATAGACAGGCAGGCAGGAATCCCAGCATGCTACATACACAGAAGGGCAGGCAGGCAGGAATCCCAGCATGTTACACACACAGATAGACAGGCAGGCAGGAATCCCAGCATGGAATCCCAGCATGTTACACTCACAGAAGGGCAGGCAGGCAGGAATCCCAGCATGCTACACACACACAGATAGACAGGCAGGCAGGAATCCCAGCATGTTACACTCACAGAAGGGCAGGCAGGCAGGAATCCCGGCATGTTACACACACAGAAGGGCAGGCAGGCAGGAATCCCGGCATGTTACACACACAGAAGGGCAGGCAGGAATCCCGGCATGCTACACACACAGAAGGGCAGGCAGGCTGGAATCCCAGCATGTTACACACACAGAAGGGCAGGCAGGCAGGCATGAATCCCAGCATGTTACACACACAGAAGGGCAGGCAGGCAGGCATGAATCCCAGCATGTTACACTCACAGAAGGGCAGGCAGGCAGGAATCCCAGCATGCTACACACACACAGATAGACAGGAGGCAGGCAGGAATCCCAGCATGCTACACACACAGAAGGGCAGGCAGGAATCCCAGCATGTTACACTCACAGAAGGGCAGGCAGGCAGGAATCCCAGCATGTTACACACACAGAAGGGCAGGCAGGAATCCCAGCATGCTACACACACAGAAGGGCAGGGGACAGAAAGCTCAGGGGCCTGTACACAGAAAGAGAATGCCCCAAGGAAGGAAGCCATGCTTTCTCTTAATAGATACTCACACAGCTCACACTTCAGTCCATAACGCTTCCCAACCTTATTAATGCGGACAAGCGGGGTGTGTCCAATCTTCTGCAGAATGGTGGGCAGGATGGATGAAGGGGAATTGCTAAAACCACAAGAGCCCAATCAGAACACCTATGCCCATCAAGGCACTATAAGAGGACAAAACAAGGCATGCAACCATAGAAGCACAGCAACTGGCACACGGTGTGAGGGGCCCATACAGTGGTTGTCACACACAGTGCGTGGGGGGGCCCCATATAGCACAAGTGGTTAGCACACACAGTGCGAGGGGCCCCATACAACATGAGTGGTTAGCACACACAATGCGAGGGGCCCCATACAACGAGGGGCCCCATACAACATGAGTGGTTAGCACACACAATGCGAGGGGCCCCATACAACATGAGTGGTTAGCACACACAGTGCGAGGGGCCCCATATAGCACAAGTGGTTGGCACACAGAAATGTTGATTGTTAGATGGCACAATATTTCAGGTGAGTGTGTGGAGGGTGTATGGTGCCATTGTGCCCCTATACCAGGTTAGTAGTCACACGGGGTCACCCCAATACTTACAGGGGGAAGTGGTTATGGGGCGACTCGCTCTGGGCCATTCCCAGCTGCCAGGTGCACTTGCTCGGTAGATCCGGGCGAATCCATTTCCTTTCTGCTCCCAGCTCGGCTCCGCCATTGGTTACGTGCTTCTCCGCTAAATGGGGGCAGGAAGCCATTTCCGCACTGGGGGGTACCGATGGCATGATGTCCTGTGAGGAGAACCAATACTGAAATACCGGCAGGAACCCGAAATCTCAAGGTGTCACCATTTCTAATAGTAAACCCCCCCGGTGTCCGATCACCCCCCTCCCGGTGTCCGGTCACCCCACCGCTCTCCATCACACCCCCTCCCGGTGTCCCTTACCTTCGCAGACCACAGTTGATAAGAATAGCGCAGCGTCTACCTGTGTGCGCAGTGTGATCGTCAGAAGGAATCGATCTCGGTGCTCTATGATTGGCCAAAAAAATAGGGATGACCTGCTGAACATCTTCTATTGGTCAATGTGTAGGCGGTGGTCCACAGGGCTGTAAATGATTGGACAAAAAGCTAACTAAGGCGTGTTCAGTAGAAGCCAAACATCCAATGCACACACTGCTCAGAGGCCAGCCTTGCATAGTGATGTAATAAAGTGGGGGGGAGGGGACAAAATAATCTCATCGGCATCAAAGCACCAACACTGGGGGGAATGATGCAATCTAAAGCACGAACCGTGACCCCGCCCCTTCATTGCAGAGGGGACATTCCACGGCCCCGCCCATTTTATCCCGAGAAACACGTGAATATGATATATGAGCGAATAAATCCCGACCACCCCCACGGTGCAGCGCAATAAAACATCGGCCAATGCCATATGAGGAAAAGGAGCCGGGATTGGCTTTAGAATAATAGCGGCCATAGGACCGGGGACCCCCTAAGGTGTAATATGCGGAATTACCCCCGAGCCCTAAATTACCCCCAATTACCCCCGAGCCCTAAATTACCCCCAATTACCCCGAGCCCTAAATTACCCCCCCAATAGATTGTAAGCCTTTCTGTATTCTTGATTATACAACCTTAAAAAACAAAAAAGAAAATAAAACCGTGTGTTTGGTGTTAATTTCAGGCAGGATGTTATCTGCATGGAGTTTGTGCATTTACACGGTATTGCATGGGTTTCCCTTTGGCACTACGGTTTCCTCGAGGATCCCAAAAAGAATTGTTAATTTCTCATGACTGTAGGGGGGACATTAGAATGTGGATATCACACGTCAAAGGTAATTGAATAGTCTAATGTCAGGGATTTGCCTTTAGGAACACTGAAGACTTGTAGTAAGTTTATCATTCTGATCATTCATTTTACAATGCTAGAATGCGTAACTGGTAAATAAATCCCACGGCTTACAACAAATCCTAAGAATCTGTGAGGTAAAGATACATGTAAGACCTATTGTTAGCATGTAGACATTACATCGAGGATCACATTTAAACATTTTAGATCTCTCTTCACCAATAAAATGTCTTTCCTTACTCCAAAAGCATGACCAGAAAAGAACCCCATGTTTCCAGTTCCGTCACTAAGAGAAAAAAAAAAATCTGTTTTTTATCTATCACTTTATCTTTTTAAAAGTATAATTAATAAACTCTGATGAAAGACATAAGAAAATTCCAACCAGTATCCTGAAAAAATAATGTTCACAAGAAACTCCCCTCCCCCCCACACTGTCTAAATCATTGCATTTTAGAAGCCGATTCAGAAGGAATAAATCATCTTTTTTTCTCGTTGTCCAATTGTTTTGGGGTTCATGCTCTTTAGAGCTCCTCTTGTAACCCTAACTAACTCTTTCTCTTGGAATTCCCAGCACTGTGATTTTACCAATATACCTCACTTTGATGCTTTAGTGATGACTTGTGCTAGAAAAAATGGTTATTTGCCCCAGGCATACTACAAACTTTCAAAGGAGGAAAAGCAACCATGTGGCCAGAGGTTGATCCTTTGGCTTAAAAGTTTGCATTTGGTGTGCTTTCAATAAATGTGATTTTTGCTGTTGTATGCATGCTGATAATTTGTCTAACCTCGGCTCATACTTTGTAAGTTTGAGAGAAACACATGCAGCTCATCGGTCTGTTTCTATTGTCAGACTTGATATAACTCAAAGCTGAGAACATGCTCACAAGCATAGGATGATCCAAAGAAGGAATTCCTAATGCTTTCATTGACTTAAAAAATGTTTGGCAGAGAATTCCACACTTAAGGATTTCATTTTCAGAATTAAATAACTGTGCTGTCATTCTATCTTCTCTCGTATCACACCATTGTCTCCATCTTACAGAACTGTAAAAATCTGTTACTATATTTCTGCAGCTGCTGCAATGCAAGAAAATTCCTTGTAGGTTTCCGGATGGCTTGTAGGATTTTCTGCAAATGTAGAATTTATTTTTAGATTTAGAAAATATTTCAGCAGCCCACTTTCAGAGTCTCTTTCAAAAACCTGCAGTTTTCTCTCTGATGATTTGATATGACAAAAGATCCTTTCTGCTGTTTTCCCTGCACCATGTAGTTGTTTGTTCCATACATTGTAGTGTAGAATCTGTAATAACATTGGTAAGCCCGGCCATATCGGTGAGCTTATTCCGGCCCTTCTTCCTGCATAAAGGGCCGAATATCATCCAAGCCGGCTACCAATCTCTCCCGGACTCTGCTCAGACACCGGACATTATTATACATAAGTAACAATTATACGGAGCCTCCTCTAGAAGTGCTGGAAGATTCAGAGCCGTGATGTCATTCTCCATTTCTGTGACATCTAGGAGGACATCATCACATTTATTGCTGCTTTCCCTGGCACAAAGAGCTTCTTAATGTATAATACAATGGAACTGTATGAACCCCAATGTTACCCCACCATAGAAGTTGCCCCATCACTAGTAATGGAAACCTTTTTCTGGTCCTATGTCTTGTGACAATAAGCCTCCGTCACAGCATTGTAGATACCTATCCCTCGTGTTATTTCAGGTAAAGACACGAGTTCCCCAGCTCTTCTCTCATGATGTCACCATAACACAGAATACTGCTATCCTTACATGATTATTTATATCGGTGCTTTCATCCAAGCACATGGAGTAACAAGCTGCTTCTGTAAGTCAGGGGTGAGCTGCTATATCACTTGCCATGCGCTGGACTCCATCTTTAGGAGTATTTCTGCTAAGTGGCATCTCAGAGATGCGTTGAATAAATTTATCCTTGTTTGGGAATTACTCCCAGACAACATGGCCATTTTCAAAATACAGGCAATATTCAAAAATCCAGCAACCTACGAACCTGAGGAGTGGGGGATTTTCAAAAATTCTGGATTTTTGAAGGTTATATAGACTGTATATAATAAAATGAAATGACACTAAATGAAAAGCAAATGGGTTTTATTGTTTACCCAGTTAATGGAAAAGTTTTACAAAATAGTGCCTCAGAATTTTAATCATTACTGTACCCTCAAAAAAGAAGCTAAATAGCAGATGGGCTGTCTGATCGTCTTCATGGCTGACAGTAACAGCAACAAGAACAGCTTCGATTTATGGAGGAAAAGACCTAACAGCTGATTCCCGAGTGCAGTGCCATCAAAACAGAAAACAATGTGCTCAGAAATCAATGCCGGAAAACTGAAGGATCGGGATTATCGAAGGTAAGATTTTTGACTGTCAATCTGTATCCCCATCCGAAAGGGGCTTACCATAGTTTGCTATGCACAGTAACATCTGAAAACAGGCAGCTGTCAGATGATTTGTTATAGAAAGATATTTGTAAAAACTAAGATACTGGGAATGATATTTCATCGATTTCTCTTCAAGAAACTTTTCTTTCAGTTTCACCAAGTTTAACACTTTTGTGGTTGGTGTGAAAGTGCCATGTGACACGATTTCCCATTGCATTCAATTACTCCAATGACTTTGTCCAGGCCTCTTGGAATAATCTTGTTTTTGATTTTTATGCTGTACTCATTTTTGGGTGTTGAAGACTTGGAGTCTACAAAAACTAAATTAAAAAAAAATGAAGCACCTCAGTCTACAGCAGTGATTTGCAGCTGAGGTTCTGACTTTTTGGCCTTTTGAATTTGCTGACCACCAAGTGCAAGGGGGCAATGTTGCACTGACCAGCAGGGGGGCAATGTTGCACTGACCAGCAGGGGGAACATTTTACCAACTTTTATGAAAACCTTTGGTGATGGAACAGCAATTTCTTTTTATGGTTTGGATGGAATATTTATAAAATAACTATATTGCCGCATTCCTGTACCTGACACAAACATTAGGATACAAAATAATTATGTCCTAAACAGGCATTCATACCTCCTATTGGCTGCCCACCCTTGGATTCCCAGTAAACCTAACAACTATGGATAACCATTCCCTTAATTTGCACAATTTTCATTTTTTCCTTCGATAGGCTTGGAATCCAGAGGATCAAATACGGTGTCTGTTCATTAGATTGTGAGCCCCTTTGAGGGACAGCTATGACGACGATGGACTTTGTACAGCACTGCGTAATATGTTGGTGCTTTATAAAGTACTGTGTAATAATATTATTGTAGTAAACCCTATACCTGGCCACATTTACATTGATAAACCCCATAACTGGCCGCATTTACATACATAAGCCCTATACCTGGCCACATTTACATAGATAAGCCCTATACCTGGCCCCATTTACATTCATAACCCCTATACCTGGCCGCATTTACATACATAAACCCTATATCTGGCCGCATTTACATACATAAAGCCTATATCTGGCCTCATTTACATACATAAAACCTATACCTGGCCCCATTTACATACATAAAGCCTATACCTGGCCGCATTTACATACATAAACCCTATAACTGGCTGCATTTACATAGGTAAACCCTATACCTGGCCACATTTACCTGGCCCCATTTACATACATAAGCCCTATACCTGGCCGCATTTACATGGATAAACCCTATACCTGGCCAGCCCCATTTACATACATAAGCCCTATACCTGGCCGCATTTACATGGATAAACCCTATACCTGGCCACATTTACCTGGCCCCATTTACATACATAAACCCTATACCTGGCCACATTTACATGGATAAGCCCTATACCTGGCCGCATTTACATGGATAAGCCCTATACCTGGCCGCATTTACATTGATAAGCCCTATACCTGGCCGCATTTACATACATAAACCCTATACCTGGGCGCATTTACATAGGTAAACCCTATACCTGGCCGCATTTACCTGGCCCCATACATTACTCCCATAATTCATCACTGACCATGTTCTGAACACATTCACAACATTCACATCTCTCCAGTGAACTGCTTCCCTGATCACATTCAATTCCTGTCAATATCCTTCCGATGACTGATACCATTCCAATAAACCATTCTCTGAACACATTCACAAACAATACTGCGCAAGAGTGAGCAAATGCAGCAAACTAACAATTCTATTACAAAAAGAAATATTTTTCATCAACTAACAATGCAAAGTTTATGAACAGAAGTGAAACCTAAATCAAATCATAATTTGGTTTGGCCAGCCCTTGCCTTCGAAACAGAATTAAAGTGTAAAAAAAACTTGGAGAACTACAGATTATCTGTAAATGGTGGCTGCCTGAAATCCTTTGGTCTATATTCCCAGACACACTGGATTTGGAGAACAGGGCAGGGTATACCATCACGGTACATAGCTCTTGATGACATTGGCCAATCAGATGCCACCCTGTGCGAATTTCTCAATTCTAAAAAAAAAAAAAAACGCAGCCCCAAACTTGAAAAGAACATCCACCATGCTTCACAGTCGCCTGCAGACACTTGTTACTGCACCTCTCCAGCACTTTAGCAAATTGCCTTCTACTACAGCCAAATGATTGAAATTTTGACACTTCAGTCCAGAGCACCTGCATCCTAGGTGTCTGTGCATACTTGAGTTTCTTGACTTTATTTCCACGTCACAGATATGGCCTTTTGGCAACAATATGTCCATGAAGACCCCTTCTTGCCAGACTTCTCCAGAAAATAGATGCCTATACCAGGGTCTTCCAGTTCTGATTAAACAAGCTCTGCTGGAAATCTTCGCCTGGGATAGACCTTACGTCCTAAGACTGTATTCAGTTTCACCATAGTGTATGACCTGTGACATGGTTTTGTTTAGTTTTAAGCCTCATACACAGCGTTTTTTTAGGTAATGACAACCCATATGAAAATGATGATCATTAGCATCTGTTTTGTAAAATTGGATAATCATACACCTGACTATAATCTTACAAATCCTTGACTTTGCGGAAGTGTACCAATCAGAATTGATGCTGGTTTGAAGGAAACGCCTAGTCACACCTAATATTATAAAATATTTAGCTTGATTTCTGAAAAGAAACATTTTATTTGTAAAAGTATTCCTACTTTACAAAACATTTTTCAATACCTGCCTAAAACTGTTGCAGTATTGCAAATCCAATGGAGCACATTTTTGATTGCTGTAATAAACCACCCCTGACCACATTCACATTTAAAATCACTGCCCACTATAGAACTCACTACATGAAGACAACAGATTATTCAGTCTTAGTTATGATGGCTGCAACCAATACACTACATGTACCAGAAAAAGTGTGGATGCTAGGATTTAGGTTGGGAGATGTGGTACTGAAGCCTTTCTTCCAATCCACTGAGGGTCATAGAAATCTTGTACCTTCAGGTAATCTTTCCTCCTACAGGGAAGACCGGACACTGAAAAACCCGACGACCAGACCAGAACATTTACTACAGTAAGTATGTCTCTGTTTTTATGCAGTAACAAAAGCACAATCTAACACAGGAGAAGGTAAAATAAATCCATGTCCCTAAATAAAGGATATTTAAAAAATCATTTACCTTCATTGAGCGACATAGCTACAAGACATCCAAAGCCAGTGTATATAAGGGATAACCACAGCATCACACTAAACTAGCCAAAGGAGCTCCCAGAGGGAAGCCACCTAAAGGATCTGGCAACTCAACAGTCATCAGTTCCAATGATAGACTCCGGAAACCACTGAATTGTCCAGAAGAACCGGAGCAAAATGGGGAACCAACAGCAAGGGTTAACAGATCAACACATCTAGTGTAAAAAAAATTATAGCGATTCCTTACAAGGAACTTCTTTCTGTTGGGTGAACAGTTTGAGAGCCCTGGCCCAATATTAAGTCCAATACAAAAGTCTCAGGAGGGCAGGCATAATATTCAGTTACTGATCTAAAATATAAGCAGCTATGATTAACTGTACAAAACAGGGGGACGAGGAACCTGGAGAACAAACTCATGCACAATTATTTGTAGGTCCTTTATGTAACAGCTGATGAAATGTTTATCCTGCTAGAAAACAAAATATGGGATGGCGGGGGGATTCTGGTAGTAGGATGGGTTAACCGGACTGACTTACAGGAGTCCAATCCTTCTAAAGATGGAAAAAGAACAAAGTTTTCAGTTGCTGATGTGTCCATCAATGTATGAGAAAGTTGTGTTTCATTCTTAGATCATGTATTGGTTTTACTAGTAGCCTAGAAAATAATTGATACCAAACCTGGCAGGGAATATTTGAACCTATGCAGTAATGTCATTGCAGTAAATGACATTACAGTGCTATGTTCTCATTCAGTTCCCCATATGAGAGCGTCCACCTAATGTTTGTACATACAGAACAGAACAAGAAGCCAGAATAATTCACATTTTTGTAAAGGAGGAGGGCAGGATTACATTACTCAGAAATCTCAAAGCAGGACACAAAGATGTTACTTCATCACTACAAATGTTTAATTAGAATCCCAGCATACAAAAAAAGAAAAAAAAATAATGAAAAGCCCCCCCCCCCTTCCCCATGTCTGAAGGCAGATCACCCCTCCATCTGGAACCTCTCCTGTCCGTCAACAATACAGAATTTAAATTTCAGAAACGTCCCGACCTCTCACGGTCTCTGGACCTCCGGCGATCTCTTTCTCGGCCACCTCGGCCGCGATCTCTGGAGCGGGATCGTCGTTCTCTTGATCTGGAACGAGACCGATGCCTGGAAGAAAACACATTCATTACATTGCAGTTTTTAGAATTTGTTCAGATCTCAACATCCAAAGTGCAGACCACAGCAAGAATCATTGGAGAATAGCCTGGAATCGACCACTATGTGAAATCCATCTTTGCATGGAGCCCAGAAACCCAAAACCTTATACAGTTAACTATACAGAACTAATTTGCAGCCTCTGCAGTAAATCTGGTTCTTCCTAGCACTGAATTTTAAGAAATTGATTAGAGGAACTAAACCCAAAACTAAAAAAAAACCCCACTTAACTTTAATCCCGTAGGGCAGTTTGATCCCTCCGGGGGTGTCCTGCATCGGGTCCGGCGTATTCCCAGAGCCGGACCTTATTTATTCTTCCTTCGTCACCTGACCCAGGCGCTAGATCGGGTGACGTAGGGTAAAAAAAAAAAAA
>NC_092858.1:177704197-177725886 GCF_032062135.1 Pyxicephalus adspersus
GAGGGAGCGCCGGTGATGCACGGCCATGTGCAGAGGGAGCGCCGGTGATGCACGGCCATGTGCAGAAGGAGCGCCGGTGATGCACGGCCATGTGCAGAAGGAGCGCCGGTGATGCACGGCCATGTGCAGAAGGAGCACCTAGGGAGCGCTAAGCTCCTACTACGTAAGGCATTCCAGGAGGCTTTGAACATAAAAACATCCCAGGAGGGTGTTGCACATATAAAAAAAAAAAAAACAAAGAATTTTTACCCTTAATAGGGTTATCTGTCCTTTTATGTAAAGTGAAAATTCTGGGTTTAGGTACGCTTTAAAACCTTTTCTGTAAAGCTACAGGGAACAGCATGCTTACATTTCATAGGCTTATAGTGCACCAAGAACCAATATATATTAAAGTGATCCCCAGAAGTATATGGCAGCATCCCATCATCCAGATATCACCTACTGAAATAAAATTTGCTTTTATTTACCTTGTACACCACAAATGCTAAACTTACAATAGTAACCCAGATAAAACATTGTACTACTAAAATTCAAATAATTGGTCAGTGTATTCCTCCAGAGCTCATAAAAACAAATATTCTTCAAACAAGTTTCTCTCTGCAGAGTACAATGCCCCTGCACTGCCTTTTGCCGATCATTGAAGGCTTCTACTTCATGTATCCTAAAAGCCTAGTTAACAGGACTGCACTTACTTCTTTCTGCGGCGTCCATATAATTCTCGGCGTAGCTCCCGTGAGATGGGTTTCAGATGCATAAAGTTACAGAAGCCCCCACGTGTACATTCCCTGTGGAGACAGATTTAATTATTCAGCATTATTACATTGCTGGTTCCTAATTGGTAGTCAAACAACCACAACAGAATCTCCTTTGAATATACTCACCCCATCTCATACTGGCGGCAGCACGCCTCCCGAAAGTCAGTGACTGGAGAAAGTTCTGCGTGAATGGGCTGACCGTTAAACCAGCGATTGTTTAAATCCTTCACAGCCTTTTCAGCATCTTCTTCCCGTCGAAACTATGACACAAACAGAGAATTCAGCATTAATAGACAACCCTAATGGATTTCTCTCTTGACCATAAGCAAAGATTCCAGCAGCAATTTAAATGAAGATAGCTAGTCTTGGCCAATCAAAGTGTTTTTTCAAAAATACCATTTAAAGGTCGACATAAAAAAAAAAGGTCTCAGGTAGGAAGAGTGAGCTGTGTAGGTACAAGCCTGTCTCAGACCATAGCAATAAGGTTTGGGAAATCAAGATCAGCCAACAAGTTTTGTGTAGTCCTGTGTACAAACATGATTATTCCCCACCTTATTTACCAGAAATGACCACAGAAACAACATATAGACAGTGTGACACCTGACCAAGCTTTAGAAATATACAAAATCTAACCTGTATCAGATACCCATATGGAGTATTTGGGGGATTGGAATCTATTATAGTAAATAAAGTGCTCTGATCCCTGCAGTAACTGAAAAATCTTTCAATAACCTTTTAGCATATTTATACAAGGATAACATTAAGCGTTAGAGGAAAGAGGTGGGGCAAACCCCAAAACCATTGAATGTGTATGTTTTTTTTTTTTTTGCAGAGTCACATCTTATATTTCCTGACTCCTTTAGATACTGCTGTTGATACTAACCTTGACGTACACATTTCCCACAAGATGGTCTCCCAAATTATCACAAACGTTCATCTCCTCCACCTCCCCGTATTTCTCCTCCATTTCAGTGAAGACTTCCTGCAGAAATACATTTAACACATTTGTATGAGCAATGCAATAAAATTTAAATCAATCCTAAAAGGCCACACACACACACACAATACAGTTCGGGACAGAGAAAGAAAAGTGCCATGCACAGTATAAACACGCCCTGAACTCCAGAGTCAGAATAAGGCCAGGAATATTAGCAGCTCTAGAGTCAGTACAGGGCCACATATAATCACAAATAATACAGCCTGCATACAGACCCGCTTTGGGCTCTGCAGTCAGTTCAAGGGCAGATATATTAAAAGCTGAAAAATTGTTATATTTTTGCAGAGCTTGGAAGGCATTGTCCTCTTCAGTGTATAGGGAAACTTTACCACTATGCATATATTTCACCTAAGCGTTGTTACCAGATGGGTCTCACGCCTTCCTTGCAATGTTTAAAATGTGAAGTTTTGGAGGCAGATCTATATCATATGCTGTAGGTTGCGATGTATGCACGCCAAAAGTTGGTAAACTTTTTTCATTAACCCCTAAATAGGCAATTTTCAGAGAAGTGTTGTTTCATGGTGCAAGGGTTGCCAAAGGCTGCAGAAAACTTATGATGATAATTTGTCTAGTAGCAAAGAAAACCATTCTCCATAATTGGATCACAGCAAACCCCCCTTCACTGTTTTTGGAAAAACTGTGGTTTGTTTTTGAGATGGAATTGGTTGAAGCTTCTCTGGACAAGGAAACACGGGTGGAGGGTTTTTTGGAATATGGGAATCATACATAGCTACATTATCTTTGGATACCAGAAAAAGAGTTTGCAAGACCTTTAAACAAACAGCATGGTATGCCTACTGTCTTTTGGACAATGATCTTCCAATTGTTTGCTGATTGTTATTTTGTTTGTTTTATCCTCTTATAATGATATTTAATGTGATATTTACTATGCTGCAAACTTACTGTATTTGTTTTGTTTTGCATATTTTATTTCCTCTCGAAAAATTAATAATAAAAAGCTGTATGATTAGAACTCTTCAGACAGAATGCAATGCAATATATGAAGTTAACAACGACACAAACGTTATCCATATGTTCCTAATATTCATAGGCTAATGCGTTGCCAGGACAGTGAATAAAAGTGGACTCATCACTAAAATTTTTACTTTACAGACAGCCCCTTTTTTTGTTTAGGAGTTGCTCCTTCTGTGCAGGCTGGCAGAGGGTGCCTTTACCTGCAACGGGGGAAAAAAAATGCAGATCTTGTGCATGCATTGAGATCGGCACGTTTTTTTTCTCATATACAGCAGGCTACGTCACCCGATCTTGTGCCTGCACAGTGAGACATCGGGTCATGTAGCCAAAAGAAAGAAAACTGATCAGGATTGGCAGCCCCAAGAAGGAGGATTCCAGAACGGCACAGTGGCCTTTGCAGCGCTAGGTCCCAGGTCAAATCTCGGCCAGGACACTATCTGCATGGGGATTGCTGGTTCTCCCTGTGTATGCACTATTGCGCTGTGTAATATGTTGGCATATAGTAAAGCGTACCTAAACTCAGAAATTTCACTTTAGATATAAGGGTTAGATAACCCTTAACTTTTTTTTTTTTTCTTTTAATTCAAAACCTTAAAAAAAAAAAAAAAAAAAAGGTGCAGAACCGCCACTTATCGCCTAGGCGATCAAGAATAAATGGGAGTGCAAAGCCTCCCGGGAGGCTCTTGGGTGCACCTTCTGCACATGTCCAAGATGCTGGGGAGCCTTTTTTGCTGATCTAACGCATGCGCAGAAGAGACGAAGATGGCGGCGGCTCCGGGACGATGTAGGACACCCCCGGAGTGATCAGACTGCCTTGCGGGATTAAAGGTAAGTGTATCCCCCCCCCCCCCGCAGTTTTCAGTTTGGTTCCTCTTTAATACCGTGTAATAATAGTTCTGCTACAGGCATTCCTTTATCTGCTGCAATACATACTTTGACCACAAGATGTCACATGTTTGCTCTGCAGCCACAATTTCTGTTCTTACCTCAAAGAACTCGTCATAATGTTCCTGCATTTCCACATCACTCACAGCACCTGCAGGGATAAACACCATCAAATCACAACACAATATGCACAAAGCATGGAATGCTATACACAAGACAAACATTAACGCTTTCATAGAGAGGTATTCAGGGTAATTACAAGCAGAAAATCACTAGTGGCTAGGAATACTGTAGAATAGTTACAGGCATTGCACACACACAGTGGAAAGGAAGCAAGATGAATATCACATGTAGGATACAGATGCTCGGCATATACATGGTGGATGAATATCAGCCAGAGGAGATATAGGACAGACCCTGGGTACACACAGGGAAAGGTAGATACGACAGGAGGAGGATACAGACCAGACAGAGGGGGATACAGCGGTCACACTGGTATAAGGTGGGCACAAGCCAGATGTATACATCTTCCTGTGTATACCCAGCATGGGGGGCACAGGACGATGTATACATCTTCCTGTGTATACCCAGCATGGGGGGCACAGGACAGACACCGGGTACACACAGGGAAGGTAGATACGACAGAGGGGGATACAGAGGTCACACTGGTATAAGGTGGGCACAAGCCAGATGTATACATCTTCCTGTGTATACTCAGCATGGGGGGCACAGGACAGACACCGGGTACACACAGGGAAGGTAGATACGACAGAAGGGGGATACAGACCAGACAGAGGGGGATACAGCGGTCACACTGGTATAAGGTGGGCACAAGCCAGATGTATACATCTTCCTGTAGACACCAGGTACCCACAGGTGGGTGGTATTGCCAGCCAAGTATACAGCATCTATTGGACAATCTTAGGTTGAAGGATATAGCAGCAGACAGAAAGGGAATATACTCACAGCGCATTCCATCAGCTGACTGAGAGGAGTTCTGTGGGTTGCGGTAAATATTAAGCAGAGCGATAGTCTGAAATACAAGATATGTGACAATTATTATAATAACACAGAATAATAAATACATTGCATCATTAGCAGTACAGCAGCAGGTGATTAATATCACAAGGAAATTTCCAGAACATGGCACACATCAATACCAGGAATTACCCTGAGACCTCCATGGCCAAATCCTCCCAACCATCAAACCCTCAGAGTGATAAAGAAGAGCCCTAGATAACCCCCATGGGGCCCTAGGTAGCACCCCTTCACCCTGCACTCCCATGAAAGACCCCTGGTAATGAGCGCCCCAGGTAAACCACCCTGGGGTAAGAAAACAGCCCCCGTCTTATATAGAAGGACCACTGGGGTAAAAAGGGTCTATATTAACCCCTTGGTGATGGGGGGTATAGAGGAAAAAAAGATGAAGGCAGATTCCAGGGGCAGCAGACGACATAAAGGAGGCCTCCAGGGAGAGGGGGGCATTCCATCTGCGGCACAGAAAGCAGACTTACCTGGCTGAAGGTAGGTTTGTTATGAAGCCGTGAGCAGCGGTCTCCATGGCGACAAGCCCCAATCTTGAAATAAAAGGAACAGTTGACCCTACAAAGAGAACAAATAGCTGTGAGGAAAAAAAAGCTGCAAACACTAGTGCTAACTAACGATGACCTAGCTGATCCCCTCTACATTATAGGAGGTTGGGGCTACACACAGCTGGATCAGATATATAGACTTCACTGGCTGCACACTTGTTTCTGAGAACTATTGAAGCCACAGAGGGGATAACAATGGATGAAATGGTTTCCCACACACAGCCAATATGGACCCCGGGGGTACCGCTGCCCCCATCCTTACAGAGAACAAAGGGAAGACTAGCCCTATCCGCCCTAACATACACTATGCCTGGGCACCGGTCAGATTATGGGCCTGCACACCCGTTATGGCCTATGAATGAACATACTTCACTGTATGAGAATGGCGGGATCACACCTGAACCGCTTTAACGTGGACAGCATCCCCCTCCCACACCACCTCATCACTTTATCCCTGCATTACTTACTTGTCCTTTTCGGTACCAAAGATTGAAGCGAGGTACTCCGCCATCTTCCCTCCTCCTCGCCGCTCAACAACTCACTACCCTGCGACACTGATACTACGTCATCACCAAGCGACCACTCAGGGAGGTGCACCCCTACGAGGGGAGGAGAAACGGGAAAAGCCCATGGGCGGGACGGTTTTCTTACAAAGTAATAGGTTAGAATACAGCAACGTCACAAGGGGGCTGGCCACATGGCTTACCTCCTCCTCCTCCTAATGCTTAGGACACGCCTACCACAGTGTAGGGGTGTGGCTTGCAGAAACGGCGGGCATATGGAAATACGTGAGGGTTCCGGTCACCTCATAAAGTGATAACGATCCTTATTTTAGGGATTTCTTTTTACATAAAGCTGATATCAGCTGCAAATATTGGTCCGAATCAAAAATAATGCACAGATAACAGTTCTGCTTTCCAGTGATGGTCTGTAAGGAAACACGATGTACCGGAAATCCCCTCAGAATCATTTCCTGTTGTAGGCTGACAACACCTGGCCTTGCATTTACTAAGCAACATTCAGAAACCATTATTGGTGCATTTATTATATTGGGTGTGGACAGAGTGCTGTCAGATCCTATAAAGATTATTGTGTATTCCCCGGGAATTCATGGAACAAAATATTTCCTAAAGGAAAAGATCAATATTTAATGTACAGCGCTGCATAATATGTTGGCGCTATATGAATCCTGAATATTAATAATAGGATGGCATGAGACACAGGCAAGGAAATGATATCAATGTCCCGGCACCGCAGTGTCCCTGAAAATACCCCTCATTCCTGTCCCGGCACCGCAGTGTCCCTGAAAATACCCCCTCATTCCTGTCCCGGCACCGCAGTGTCCCTGAAAATACCCCTCATTCCTGTCCCGGCACCACAGTGTCCCTGGAAATACCCCTCATTCCTGTCCCGGCAAGGCAGTGTCCCTGGAAATACCCCTTATTCCTGTCCCGGCACCGCAGTGTCCGTGGAAATACCCCTCATTCCTGTCCCGGCAAGGCAGTGTCCCTGGAAATACCCCTGCACCGCAGTGTCCCTGGAAATACCCCTCATTCCTGTCCCGGCACCGCAGTGTCCCTGGAAATACCCCTCATTCCTGTCCCGGCACCGCAGTGTTCCTGGAAATACCCCTCATTCCTGTCCCGGCACCGCAGTGTTCCTGGAAATACCCCTTATTCCTGTCCCGGCACCGCAGTGTCCGTGGAAATACCCCCTCGTTCCTGTCCCGGCACCGCAGTGTCCCTGGAAATACGCCTCATTCCTGTGCCGGCACGGCAGTGTCCCTGGAAATACCCCTCATTCCTGTCCCGGCACGGCAGTGTTCCTGGAAATACCCCTCATTCCTGTCCCGGCACCGCAGTGTCCCTGAAAATACCCCCTCATTCCTGTCCCGGCACGGCAGTGTCCCTGGAAATACCCCTCGTTCCTGTCCCGGCACCGCAGTGTCCGTGGAAATACCCCTCATTCCTGTCCCGGCATGTGCTGGGTGTCTATAGGTGTGTGTGTACGTGTGCTGGGTGTCTATAGGTGTGTGTGTGTGTGTGTGTACGTGTGCTAGGTGTCTATAGGTGTGTGAATGTGCGCGTGCATGTGCTGGGTGTCTATACGTATGTATGTGTGTGTTGTGTGTGTAACGGTATATACGTGTGTATGTGTGCTGAATGTCTATAGGTATGTGCGCGTGTACAAGTGCTGGGTATCTATAGGTATGTGTATATGTTTTATGGGTCTTTATAGGTGTGTGTGTACCTGTGCTGGGAGACTATAGGTGTGTGTACGTGTGCTGAGTGTCTATAAATGTTTGTGTGCGTAAGTGTGCTGGGTGTCTATAGGTGTATGTGTGTGCTAGAGGACTATAGGCATGTGTGTGTACGTGTGCTGGGTGTCTATAGGGGTGTGTACACCCGTGCTAGGTTTCTATATGTGTGTGTACGTGTGCTGGGTGTCTATAGGTATGTGTGTGTGTGTGTGCTGAGTGTCTATAGGTGTGTGTGCTGGAGGACTTTATGCATGTGTGTGTACATGTGCTGGGTGTCAATAGGTTAGTGTATGTATACATGTGCTCGCTGTCTACAGGTATGTGTGTGCTGGGTGTCTAGAGGTAAATGGGTGTGTACGTGTGCTGGGTGTCTATAGGTTTGTGCGTGTGTTTTTGTGCTGGGTGTCTATAGCTATATGTGTGTACCTGTTCTGGGTGTCTATAGGTATGTGCATGCGTACGTTTGCTGGGGTTCAATAGGTATATGCTGGTGTCTATAGCTATATGTGTGTACCTGTTCTGGGTGTCTATAGGTATGTGCATGCGTACGTTTGCTGGGGTTCAATAGGTATATGCTTGTGTACATGTGCTGGGTGTCCATAGGTGTGTGTGTGTATACATGTGTTCGCTGTCAATAGGTATGTGTGGTTGGGTGTCTGGAGGTATATGGGTGTGTATGTGTGCTGGGCGTCTAATCTTTGTGTGTGTACTTGTGCTGTCTGTCTATAAGTGTGTTTACTTGTGCTGTGTGTGTACGTGTGCTGGGTGACTATAGGTATGTGCATGTGTTTGTGTGCTTAGTGTCTATGGGTTTATGTTTGTGTACGTGTGCTGGGTGTCTATGGGTATATGCGTGTGTACGTCTGCTGGGTGTTTATACCGGTAGCTATGTGTGTACCTGTGCTGGGTATCTATAGGTGTGTGTGCAAGTGTGCTGGGTGTCTATAGGTGTGTGTACGTGTGCTTGGTGTCTATAAATGTTTGTGTGCGTAAGTGTGCTGGGCGTCTATAGGTGTATGTGTACAGCTGTGCTGGGTGTCTATAGGTATGTGTGTGTGTGTACGTGTGCTGGGTGTCTATAGGTGTGTGTGTGTGTGTGTGCTGGGTGTCTATAGGTGTGTGTGCTGGAGGACTATAGGCATATGTGTGTGCGTGTGCTGGGTGTCTATAGGTGTGTGTGCTAGAGGACTATAGGCATATGTGTGTACGTGTGCTGGGTGTCTATAGGGGTGTGTACACTTGTGCTAGGTGTCTATAGGTGTGTGTACGTGTGTAAATGTGCTGGGTGTCTATAGGTATATGCGTGTGTAGGTGTGCTGGGTGTCTATAGCTATGTGTGTACCTGTGCTGGGAATCTATAGGTGTGTGTGCACGTGTGCTGGGTGTCTATAGGTGTGTGTGCTGGAGGACTATTGGCATGTGTGTGTACATGTGCTGGGTGTCTATAGGTGTGTGTACGTGTGCTTGGTGTCTATAGGTATGTGTGTGCATACATGTGCTTGCTGTCTATAGGTATGTGTGGCTGGGTGTCTAGAGGTATATGGGCGTGCACGTGTGCTAAGTATCTATAGGTGTGTGTACGTGTGCTGGGTGTCTATAGGTATTTGCGTGTGTGTTGTGTGCTGGGTGTCTGTGTATATACGTTTGTACGTGTGCATAGTGTCTATAGCTATGTGTGTGTACCTGTGCTGGGTATCTATAGGTGTGTGTGTACTGGGTGTCTAGAGGTATATGGGTGTGTACACGTGTGCTGGGTTTCTATAGGTGTGTGTTCGTGTGCTCGGCCACTATAGGTATGTTTGTGTACTTGTACTGGGTGTCAATAGGTGTTTGTACTTGTGCTGGGTGTCTATATGCGTGTGTACGTGTGTTGGGTGTCTATAGGTATGTGTGTGCTGGGTGACTATAGGTATATGCGTGTGTACGTGTGCTGGGTGTCTATGTGTATATACGTTTGTATGTGTGCTCAGTGTCTATAGCTATGTGTGTGTACTTGTGCTGGGTGTCTATAGATGTGTGTGTGGTGTGTGTGTATGTGCTGGGTTACTATAGATATGTGTGTGTACGTGTGCTGGGTGTCTATAGGAGTGTGTGTGTGTACATGTGCTGGGTGTCAACAGGTGTTTGCTGGGTGTCTATAGGTATATGCATGTGTACCTGTGCTGGGTGTCTATAGGTGTATGCGTGTGTACGTGTGCTGGGTGTCAAAAGGTATGTGTATGTATACATGTATCGCTGTCTATAGGTATGTGTGTGCTGGGTGTCTAGAGATATATGGGTGTGTACACATGTGCTGTGTTTCTATGGGTGTGTGTTCGTGTGCTGGGCGACTATAAGTATGTGTGTGTACTTGTGTTGGGTGTCAATAGAAGTTTGTACTTGTGCTGGGTGTCTATATGCGTGTGTACGTGTGTTGGGTGTCTAAAGGTATGTGTGTGCTTTGTGTCTATAGGTGTATGCGTGTGTACGTATGCTGGGTGTTGATAGGTATGTGTCTTCTGGTTGTCTAAAGGTATATGTGTGTGTACGTGTGCTGGGTGTCTATAAGTGTGTTTCCTTGTGCTGGGTGTCAATAGGTATGTGTATGTATACATGTAATCGCTGTCTATATGTATGTGTGTGCTGGGTGTCTAGAGGTATATGGGTGTGTACACGTGTGCTGGGTTTCTATAGGTGTGTGTACTTGTGCTGCGTGTCAATAGGTATGTGTCTTCTGGTTGTCTAAAGGTATATGTGTGTGTACGTGTGCTGGGTGTCTATAAGTGTGTTTACTTGTGCTTTGTGTCTATAGGTGTGTGTACGTGTGCTGGGTGTCTATGTGTATATACGTTTGTACGTGTGCTCAGTGTCTTTAGCTATGTGTGTGTACCTGTGCTGGGTATCTATAGGTGTGTGTGTACTGGGTGTCTATAGGTGGTGTACTTGTGCTGGGTGTCTATAGATGTGTGTGTACATGTGCTGGATGTCTATAGGTATGTTTGTCTGTACGTGTGCTGGGTGTCTATAGGTGTGTGTGCATGTGCTGGGTTTGGGTTATATATAGGTATGTGTGTACATGTGTGCTGGGTCTATAGGAGTTTGTGTGTGTACATGTGCTGGGTGTCAATAGGTATGTGTGTGCTGGGTGTCTATATGCGTGTGTACGTGTGTTGGATGTCTATAGGTATGTGTGTGCTGGGTGACTATAGGTATATGCGTGTGAACGTGTGCTGGGTGTCTATGGGTATTTGTGTGTATACGTTTGCTGGGTGTCTATAGGTAAGTGTATGCTGGGTGTTAATGGATATATGTGTGTTTATGTGTGCTGGGTGTCTATAGGTATATGTGTGTGTATGTGTGCTGGGTGTCTATAGGTATATGCGTGTGAACATGTGCTGGGTGTCTATAGGTAAGTGTGTGCTGGGTGTCTATGGATATATGCGTGTTTATGTGTGCTGGGTGTCTATGGATATATGCGTGTTTATGTGTGCTGGGTGTCTATAGGTATGTGTGTGTATGCGAGTGCTGGGTGTCTATAGGTATATCCGTGTGTATGTGTGCTGTGTGTCTATCAGTATATGTGTGCTGGGTGTCAATAGGTATGTGTGTGTATACGTGTGCTGGGTTTCTATAGGTATGTGTGTGCTGAGTGTTTATAGGTATATGCGTATGTACGTTTGATGTGTGTCTACAGGGGTATGTGTTCTGGGTGTCTATATGTATGTATGTATGTGTGTGCTGTGTGTGTATAGGTATATGCATGTGTACGTGTGCTGGGTGTCTATCAGTATATGTGTTCTGGGTGTCTACAGGTATATGCGTGTGTATGTGTGCTGAGAGTCTATTGGTATGTGTGTGCTAGGTGTCTATAAGGATGTGCGCTTTTACGTGTGCTGGGTGTCTATAGGTATGTTTGTGTATACGTGTGCTGGGTGTCTATAGGTACATACGTGTTTACATGTGCTTAGTGTCTATAGGTATTTGTGTGTATACATGTTCTGTGTGTGTGTGTGTGTAGAGGTATATGCGTGTGTAAATGTGCTGGGTGTCTTTAGGTTTGTGTGTGTCTGGATGTATAAAGCTGATTTATTGGCCCTGATTTAACAAGTGAGTACACAGAAGCTCGATATGCGTATTTAGGCGCCAGTATACAAATCGTATTTTCGCGAGTCAGAGCCGAGTGCTAGTAGTACACTTGCCTTCACTTGCCAGCTGTATTCCTGCTTTTATAAATGAGCAATGGGGTGGAGAATACGCCAATTAAGGCGAGTAGTTTGCAGCTGTGCGATTCAGGAGGATCTGTTAAGCTCTGTGAATGGTGAGATAATAGCAAGTAATTAGCGCACACCTGCTCCCTGTTCTGTGTGCATCTACAGTCCATTACAGGTCAGTTTGAATCTTTAATGCTTCGTCTTCTTTTAAGTAAGTGCTACATTTTTATGTTACAATATACTCATTCACAAAATTCATTCATTTATAGTTACATTTGTTGCACTGTTTTGATACTTTTTGGTTTGCTTTGCAACACTGCAAACTAATTTAGATCAAGCTGTGTATATACTAATTAGCACTTCATAATATGTCATCTCACAATAGCATGAATGTCACAAAAATGTCACCAAGCATTTGTGATCTAATTAAAATGTAATTGTAGTTTGGCTTGATAGAAATCAAATAGGTTAATATAATAATAAAATAAGTTTGCTTGGATGTTATGCATTGATGTGACTTTGTAATCCTCATTTTTGTTAGTTTCATCTGCTGCTGCAATGTTTTTGTGCCTGGTTAGTAATGACAGTTTCTGTTGTTTGACAATTCTTCAACAATGTGTTGTCATTTTTTCCACAAATATTCAGTACAAATGTCTGCATGGTTTCCACTCCAAACTCCTACTTGACCCCTCTCGTTGCCTTTGTCCCATTCTCGAAGTCACATACTGGAATTTGAATGTATTATGTACATATTCCTTTTATTAATAAATTGTCATAGTTTTTATTTCTTTCTTTTTTTTTTGGTTTTAATTTTATTAGTCTGACATTTGCACTCATGTTAATTTGCCCCCATACAACTCCTCCGTACATTTGTTGTAGTGTTATCGGTTTGTTGTCATTGTGCTGTGCTTCCTGATCTTAGCACTATTGTATACAAACACACTTCCACTTGCTGTACAAACTGGTTGTGAATTAGTTGTCCAGCTGAGTTGCATACTCATTGTAACACACCTGATGGTGATGGAAGGAGGTCCAGGTCCAGGTCCAGGTCCAGGTCCAGGTTGCCAAGCATAACATGAAAGCACATTGATTGCCAAGCTCACAAGCAGGGTCAGGCACTCCTAGAAATGAACAGATGTTGTGTTGTGGCTTAAATTAATGCTGATAAATAGTGGAGTGTATGCATTATTTAGGTGTTTACACAAATAGTACTAGTATATCAAACTTCCAGGAACAAATCCACTTTGTGCCAAACATTTTCTTGCTTTTCCATCCCTTCAGGGTGTTTTTGCAGGTTTGAATGGCATTTTGGATCTTGGCCCACTATATATATTGACTTACTCACCTCAGCTTGGTAGGTGGATTCATGCTTTAACCAGAAGCAATATCCTCCATGAATGTTACTTGGAGCCAAGCCCATGACATCAGAAATCATAGGAAGAAATAGGCAATCTTTTCAATGTGAAGCAAAATGCCCCAAAAATCCTCTTGCATATTTTTCCTATAATTTCCCTTTCATATGTACTTATATGTACTTACATATCATACTATGAGTGCACATGAAGCAAAACAATATACACATAAAAAGAAAAACTTTTTGGAATGAGGATCCTTCTCTGGAAAGTAGCCAGCACATTTTTTAACTGATAGAACACAGTTAACGCGCACATAGTGGTTATGCCTTGGCGCACAACTAGGCGCATCAAACTAAGTTTTAATAAACCAAGTGTGCTGTTTTAAGCCAGTCAACAAATCATAGAAGGGAACTGCTTAAAAACAAGCATGATTGAGTTCTTAAATTGTAGGTCCTGGGACATTGTAAAGGAGATCACATAAAAACAAACCCACCCAGAAAAAAACTACATTTTTCAAAAAACTTTATTCAAAATAAACCCGTTTGCGAGATTTGTAAGTTTGATATCACAGCGAATCAGGCCTTTCTCACTTACGGAACATTTAGGCAGAACGGCCTTGTAATTCGGCATGAGGTCGTATTCTCGTTAAACAAACGAGGGGAAATGCAGGTGGCAGGAAAGGCGACTATTTCCGGTGGGAATGGCGTGGCTGGGACAGAATCATTTGCTCAACAGCCCAATCAGGAGAGATCTTGGCACAGGCATGTATACAGGGATGGGGGGAGGGGTTAGTCACTCCATCTTGTGTTCTGTGTGAGGGAGAGAAGCAGGGAGAGACGTGCATTGTGACAGGGACAGGTTAGGAGCCTTCTGTATATCTAGAAATATACAGATTTTGCACTTGCTATTTACCAAAGAAACCGTTTGGAAGAAGCAGGGGAAGTCGTGGCGTTTGGCGACCTGCCGCATCTGGCAGGGTGCATACTCCCCGGGAGTCCGCCACTGGATGACAGCAGCAGCAGCAAACTGTTGGAGGCAGCAGCACAAGTTGTCAAACAGGTCTGAGATGTGTGCGGAGCACCAGTATGCTGGTAGATGTATTGGGAGGGCGGAATGCAACCATAGAGCCACGTCATGTGGAGAGTATTGTGGACTGGGTCTCAGGGGCCTCAAGTGCAGCAGGCTCTTCTTCTGCTGCAGAACCAACAGCAGCAGCAACCAGCACAGCCGTGACAGCAGCAAAGACAGGAGTTAGCGTGGGTAATGTGCCTGTACCTCCCGATGACTCTCCTTTGTTGTTTGACGAAGAGCCTGAGGATCTGTCATTGTAAATTTCATAGCAGGAGGTAGACTTCGAGACCCTTGGAGAGTGTGGTCAGCACTTGCTAGGCGAGGGTTCTGTATCAGTGGCTGCATTTGGAGAGGTTGGTTTAGATGAAAATGATGATGACCATGATGTCACCTGGGAACCATCGGTGCGCGTAAGGGCTAGCAGCAGTTCAGAAAAAGACGTAGAGGAAAGGCAGCAGCAACAAACTGGGGATGGAAGGGGCCGCAAATCTGCCTCATGTGAGTCCCAAAGAACACCCAGACGAGTGGGCACAAGCAGGGGAACAATCAGAGACAATGTAACTGTGGGGAGATGGAGCTGGAGCAGACGCAGGGCACCCGGCAGAGGCAGGCAAAGAAAAAAAAAAGGAGAGTGGTTGCACGCACCTCTCCAATGTGGTCCTTTTTCATGTTGAAAGACGATGACGGGTGCATAGCAATCTGCATCCTGTGCCACAGGCAGATTCACAGAGGACAGGCCGGATCACATTTGGGTACAACATCCCTGCTTTCCCACATGCGCAAGAACCACAAACCAAAGTGGGAGCAGTACTTGCATTCTCTTGAAGGAGGTGCAACCACGTCATCGTCTCTTCTTTCACCTCCATTGACTCCTTCTCCACCTTAAACTGTCATTGCTAATACGTCTCAGGAGGTTGGTGACAGCCAGACTTTAGGCTGCAAGGAAGTATCAGCTTCTGGCCGCAGGTTTCCTGGCATCAGATGACATTTGTCGCAGAACGATGGGTACTCGAGTGACCCCTTTAACTCCCCTAGCTCCCAGTCCCTTCAGCCCACTTTACCGGAGTTCTGCGCAAGGCATCAGGCTATGGGCCCAACCAACAAAAGAGTCATTGAACTCAATTCACATCTAGCCAAACTATTGGCGTACTGCCGTACAGCACTGTGGGCTCCGCTCCCTTCCGTGACCTGATGGCCTGGGCCAAGCATCGGTGCAATATACCAAGCAGGCATTACTTCTCCCGTACAGCTGTACCAAATTTACATGCACATGTAATGGGTAACCTCTCCCGGGCGTTGGCATTCTTGGTGTCTAGTCAAATCCACGTCACCATGGACAGCTGGACAACCAGGCACGGAGTGGGACTCTACCTGTCCTTAACCTCTCACTGGGTGGCATTGCATAGCTCAGTGGGCGGTAGTCTGCAAGAGGTATGGCAGCACCTGGTACCCCTGCCGAGGGGTGTGGTGGTAAAGCATGGGCCACCCCAGTCCTCTCCCTCCTCTTCCTTCTTCATTCCTTCTACCGGCAAACCCTCTCTTTTCAACACTCCTGAAAGGCCAGCAGGGGAGGACACTGTGGTTAAGCGGGCATGTCGCTACGGCTCCCTCAAGCACACGCGTTGCCAGGCAGTGCCGAAACTGGTGTCCTTGGGGGAGAAAAGTCACACAGCCAGAAAACTCTTGTCCGCTTTGCACAGAGAGGTTGGGGCTTGGCTGACACCCTCCTGGCTCACAACAGGCAACGTAGTGTGTGACAATGGGGTCATCCTTGTGGCCGCGCTGCTTATGGGCCGCATAACACATGTTCCCTGCTCTGCGCACAAACTGAACCTGGAGGTGCAGAAGTTCCTCCGCACGTACCCAGGACTGCAGGACTTGCTGAGACAAGCTCGCTCCATCTGCAGCCATGTACGCTGATCCCCTACTGCCGCCGCTGCGCTTCGCAAGATCCAGCGCCAACAGAGGTTCCCACCGCATAGACTAATTTGTGACACTGTGACTAGATGGAACTCCACCCTGCACATGCTCCAGCGTCTGTGTGAGGAAAATCTAGCCATCCGCCATTACTTGGTCAGCGTGGTGCATGGAGGCAGCGGGGTCCCTTGGTACAGCCACACAACTGAGATATTTTACCAGTGACCAGTGACTGCAGATGGAGACACTGTGCAAGGTACTGGCCCCCTTTGAGCAGGCCACAAACGTTGTAATTCGGGAGCAGTCAGGCTGGAAGGATGTCATCTTTCTGCTTAAAAATACCGTGTGGCGTGATGGAAAGTGGTGATGGGAGAGGAGGGCAAGAAATGGGGAGGGGGAGGATGAGGGTCACATTACACACCACAGCCAGCATTAGAAGGAGCAAGAAGGGACAATGGCCAGCATCAGAAGGTTCAAGAGGAAGAGGAGGAGGAGGAAGAAGATGATGATGATGATGAAGACCATGTTGGGGCTGCTGGACAGGACCAGTCAAACCCACATTTGTGCTGTCACGCCCCAGGCATTGTGCACAGGAACTGCTACAGCTTGAACTGGAGGAGGTGGGTAATGAGGAGGAAAATGTTTTGGCGCCCACTGAGGGACAGGAGGAGCCCAGGGAACCCCTCTTTCATATGTGTGTCCACATTTGCAGCATCAAAAACCGGGATGATTACTGGCTGGCCACCCTTCTGGATCACCGCTACAAAGACAAAATGTCACAGTTTCTACCCAACCCGGCACAAGAGAAAGAAAAGGTGACCCGTCTGAGCAAAATACCATGCGACCGGCTGTGTGAGGAGTCCTGCGCACCACATTCCACACAGGGAGCTCAGCCGGACACCGCCTTCACCGTAACCTCCTGTAGCGGTAGCATCAGCAGTAGTGGCAGCAGGCCGCACACATTCAAAAGTCTAGACCAAGGCAGGGGGGATTTTCTGGATGCCTGGCGAAACCTGATGCAGCCACCTCAAACAAGTGAAGTGCGGGGGCAAAACCATCGAGAACGGATGAAGCGCATGGTGCACGATTATGTTGGCTTATTTCTGGCTGGTGGTAGTAGTGTTATGACAGCAGTTATGAGGAGGATACCTGACCTGACAGTAGTGACACCAATAATTTTCGGGTCAACATGTTTGAAATCTGCCCGCAGTTGGCACAGTATGCCATCAAGCTTCTTTCGTACCCGGCATCCAGTGTTCTGTCCGAAAGAACCTTCAGTGCTGCTGGTGGAGTAGTAATGGACAACCAATCACGACTGTCGCGGGAAAATGCCAATTGCCTCTCCTTTTTGAAAATGAGGGAAAGGTGGGTTACTAACAACTATCATATCCCCACTGTCACTGTTTGACTGACACAAGGACTCACTGTCCAACCAAGATGTCTCTGTGATCCCGCACTACTCCTGTGCTGAGTCTGTGGCTGCCTATCACCAACACCCTGTCAGCTGAGCCTGCCTCGGTTGAATTTTTCCGCTAGTTATCACCATGTCCAGGAGTGGCATTCATCGCCAGTGTCATGCCTGCCATTGTGCCACTTCATGATGCACTTGATGCAAACTAGCAATATCGTCTACCTTCCTAACGCTTCTTGCACCACAGACCACAGCAACAGTGCTGGAGCACTAAACATCTTGGTCTTGGCCCTTCTACGTTTATTCACATTTCATTTGTTCATTTAATTTTTCACATTTTCATTTAATCAAATTTCATATAATTGTATTACGCACTTCTGGTGTCATTGACATCTCTCAGTACTCCATTGTCAGTGCTCCATTCACAAAAATTGTATTACACACTTTTGGGTGGCATTGACGATGCACTACACCCAGCTCTTCTTGACTCTTACCAATGCGGTCTCCCTGGCAAATAGCCGACCAGAGGCCACACACTGCTACTGCTCTCGCTGACCCACGCTCTGTCTCTGGTCCTGCCTAATGTCACCGCGCTACTTCTCCACAACATTATTGGTGGCATTCCTAACAAATGTCATCCAGGTCATGATGCCAGCTAGCAATTATTTTTATTATTATTATTATTATTATTAACCACCTGGGCGGTTAGCCCGACCTTGGTACAGGCTAAGTAAACTTGCTACTATCCTTTACCCCGAACCAAGGTAGGGGTAGCTAAAAATATAAACAAGCGTGACAATGAAATCCAATTGTCATACAACATTGTATGACAATCGGATTACAACTGTAAGAATATACTTACCCGGTCCCCGCAGCTCCTCCGGACATGTCTGTCCTCTTCTTTCTTCATCCGGAGTGTGCAGTGACGATCTCTGGGGTTTCCCGGTGATGTCGCTGCATGCGTCGGTGCGGGCGGGAGGCGGGGCGGGAAATCCAAATAACTTTGTATTGAACTCATTACAAAAAAGCTGTATTGAGTCCAATACAAAGAAATCTTTATATAATATATATATATATATATATATATATAATTGTATTATATATATAATATAAGCTACTGTACAATTAAATCACATTATACACTATTTTTTTTTTTTTAATTTTATTATTACATTTATAAAATTTTGGACATATTTCGGTGAGTTATGCGGTAATTCGGTGAATTATAAGTAATTATTGAGTAATTCGGTGAATTATAGCCTACAATCTAAAATAAATTTCCATGCAAAAAATGTAACGCTTTTTGCATGAAAGTTCGGAAAGAATTAGAATACCCGGCGTTCGCGTACGCGTCCCTTGGCAATTCCTGATGATGTCAGTGCGTGCGCCCGTCGACGGGGGTCGTAGCGGGAAATTCAAATATTTTGTATTCGATTCAATACAAAGTCCTGTATCCAGTCCAATACAAAATAATACAAAATATATTTATGTGGTTTTGTCTATAGGTATGTGTTGGACACTAGGGAGGTGTTTTAGAAAAATATATTACTATACAGTATACCGAATTATTGCATTTTCAGTATTTTTGATTTATTTATGTATTCTTGTTTAAGCTGATTTTTGTGTTTTTTATTTATTTTATTAAAAGTAATTTTTTTCTTTTTTTTTACATGATTGTGTGTTTCAAACATTTTTATATTCATGATATCTACTAGACCTTGTTCGGACATATTTCTGTAAGTTACAGGTCTACAATTTAAAAAAAAAATTCATGAAAAACAGTGTACCGCTTTTGGTACAGAAATCTAGACATCAGTGAAACACCCAGGAGGTTAAATATTATTAATAATAATAAACAGGATTTATATAGCGTTAACATATTATACAACTATATAAATTTATTAGGGGTTATATAACTTTATATAAATATAGTATAAACATATAAAATACATATATATTTATAAATATATATCTCTTTTCAGATTTTTAGACTATATTATTATGTATTTCTATATTTATCATAGATATCCATACATGTATTTATAATAATTTATATTTATAAGCCTGCAAGCAAGAACTTGTGTGTGTGCTTTTGACTTTTGTGGAAAAAAAATCTAGTTTGCTGGCAAAAGCGACCTCTCGCCTGCCATTTCTCGCTGGAATTTATCACCAGGCGGATCCTCGGGCGCATTGGATGCGTTTAGATAGGCACCTGTGTAAAGAGTTGAAATTGGTTAACTTTTTCTGAACCTGGAAATATTAGGTTTTTTAGAAATATGCTTATTTCTCACCGAATATAAATGTTTGAAACATTTGAACAGCCCAAACATTTTTTTAGGGCTAAGTGAAAGATGTGTGCCATTAGAAATAATTATTTTTTAGGTGAACAGCGAGTTTTATTGCAAGCTCGTCAAGTTACCAGAGATGCGCTGTTCGGAGCAAGCAATCATTTCAGTTGATAACTGCCGGGAGAATATGCCAGCGTATTGTAACCTGCTGAAATTTGGTTGATAAATAGGTTTTTGGGGCCTGATTCTGGATCGCGATTACGCACGCACACGCGAGCGAGCTTCTGATCTGGTTGATGAATCAGTTTCCCCCACTCAGCAGCGCATTCAGCAAATCTCCAGCTGCTCTTGTGTCATGCTACAGTTTGGATGTGACGTAAGGCCGCAGAGGAGATCACTGTCGCCATGAGTAGATCCTGTCATTCCAAGTTTCCTTTCAAGTCTTTCCCATCCCTAAGAATGAACTTCTTTAATGGAATGCATTTTGGTATTTCTGTTTAATAGTTGCATTGAGACTCTATGGTTCTGCCACAAGTCCAGTTGTTCCTTGTGTAATCTGCCTGTGTTAACTCATAGGGGCTAATTGCCCCTTCCAGTTTCTATCTTGCAATACAGAATAATTTCTTGGTGTGAATATTAGAATAATAATAATATTTGGACAAAAGACATCTAGGTAAGAAGGACATCTGTCAGTTCAGGTCCAAATTTTGTCTGTTGGTCCATAAGAGAAGCTTGGTGCATTTTCTTTACTTGACTGGTGTATAAAGGGATTTAATGAGAGTATTGCAGAGACATCCTGCATCTCTTTACAATGGACAGAATAAGTCTCCAGGAATCCAGGAATGTCCCCTGTGTGATAGAAAATAAATTAAAAAAAAACTCCTTCACCCTTTAAAATAAAAAGGTTTGTGAGCAGCTTTCCCCCGTTTGTAGAGTTAGCAATACTCTGCAATAGATGGAAAGATAGAAATCCTCTGCAAACAGCGATGCTCTACGCTTAGGACCTAGATTTGTCATAAGAGATGATAAGGAAGAAACTGGAAATAATACAAAGCTCTGAAAGCTGAGGGGGGTGAAATGCTCTGCAGGTGGTTGCAGCAATGTTCTGCAGCTAAGGGGTGACACAGATTGGGGGTTCTCCATAAGATAAATGAAATACTCTGCAGGTGGTGACACTGATGTTCTGTGGATGGAAAGCTGCGAATGATTTTGGCTTTGTGATGGTTGAACTGGTGCCAGGCTGGTCTGTTCTCAGCTCATATCTACAAACAGATAATCCATGGGCACCCAGCCTGCCCGCTGTGCCACCTCACTGATCCCACAGCCAGACTGTTTACCCAACATTAATAACCCGTCTATGAGAGATCTGTATGAAATATTCACCCCAGAATCCGTGACACCCCACCATTACCTGTGATGTCTAGAGAGCTCCAGAATGAGGGTTTTATCCAGGTCTTTATCAGAACTACAGGTACAGGTACGCTATTTAGGTTTTATGCATAAACCCTCCAAATCTGTGACATCTTGCTAATACCTCTACCATAAACAGACACCCTTTCCCAATGTTTATTGCCTCACCAATACCTGAAATATTTACCTGTATGTAATATTTCCTGTAGTAGCGACCAGAATATGAGACACCCTACCAATACCTGTAATGTCTGGAGCCCCTTCCCCAATGTGTGACACCCCACCAATTTCTGTATTATACACATAATCTCTAATCTGTGACACCACCAATGCCGGTACAGTTCAGGGACCCCAACCCCCAATGTGTGACACCTATTATTATTTCAATTTTATAATAATTTTTATTAAATAATTTCTCCACAGTCATTTCCTCTCAAGCTTCCAACCCACGCAACCTCTTCTCTACAACTGACTCCCTCCTAAACCCCACACCTGCTCCCCCCCACAACATCCTTCTCTGCCCAAGACATTGCCACCTACTTTACAGATAAAATAGACAAAATCAGACATGATGTCTCTGCCC
>NC_092858.1:177727672-177739020 GCF_032062135.1 Pyxicephalus adspersus
GCAATCCCTATTTAATGTACAGCGCTGCGTAATATGTTGGCGCTATATAAATCCTTTTTAATAATAATAATAATAATAAATTATTAGAAATTTAGAGAAATGCCCCAACAACCTAACCCCATCAATACCTCTAAAATCTTGAGAGCCTCGCCTTAATCTTTGGCACCCCACCAATAGCTGTAATATGTAGGGACATCACAATCCTTGACATCTAACAATACCTGTACTATCTAGAGCTCTCCCAACAACCTTTGACACCCCACCAATGCCTAATACCTACAATACCTGTAATGTCCAGAGACCCCCCCCCCATCCAATCTATGACACCCTACCAATACTTGTAAAATCTATAGATTCCCTGCGCTCCACCAATTCTTGTGAGATCCCCAATCTCTGACACATCTGACATTTTCATATGAACATTTCTCTCAAAAGGAAATACCCATCCTTCAACTCTAAGATTTCGTGTATTAGGACATGATAATTTTTATATCTGGTCCTCAGCAACTCTTAAACTAAGGTAAATACAATCCCAGATGAACACCAACACATGATAATTACATTGCGTCATAATGCAGAAGCCGCGTGTGATAAAGTAACTACCCCCTTCCATAGCAATAAGGAGGGTAAATAGCAGCCAGGTGGCCAAGGAGGAAAGACATCAGCAATGATCAGAAATGTTGCTGCTAATCAATGTGGGAAGGGTTAGAAGGCCAAACAATCTGAAGTCCAACATTCTACAGGGAGAAAGATTATTCACCAGTGGGCAACATTCCAGACAGTTGTCAATCTGCCCAGGAGTGAATGTCCCAGCAAATTCACCCCCAGGTCAGACTGTACAATGCTCAGAGAAATTGGAGGGAAACCACCAGATCTCTATTTTACACTCTACACGCCTCAGTGTTACATGTTGCAGTTCATGACAAGACAATTAGAAAGGCTGAACACGTATGGCTTGTATGGAGGAGATGTCAGGAAAAAAGTCTCTTTTCTCTATAAAATGGACATGGCAGCACCACTTGTGTTATGATATTTCTTATTCAGGTTTGTGACCTCCAGTAATCTTCACGATTTGTCATGCTCCCTTTCATCCTCAAATTTGGAAACCTCTACAAAACATTTGATGCAAATGGAGGCAAGAAATGTCATAGCTTAGTCTGGCCAATCATCAGGAATATCTTTAGTGTTCACATTCGGCATATCTTATGTGTGTGTCCTGTCTGTTAGATCTGATATCTGTGTACTGTCCCGTATCTGCAGATTTTCGTATTGGGGGCCACAGAGTCTCGTCTATTGCAGGGAATTTTGCTGGCACAGTGAAAGTTCTGGCTGCAGACAATGAGCAGCGGGTCAGTCTGGGAAATGTGCTGACGGTTGGAAGTTGGTGAGGTCATGTCTCTGGGTGTAATCTCTCCCCCAGCACAATCTAATCCCCCTTTTTTATCTGTAAGGTATATAAGGGGAAGGGTGGTCAGTGTGGGTTACAGGTCTGCGTCTGTCTTAACCTCTCAGCCATGGACATCACTATCCAGCACCCCTGGTTCAAGCGTGCTCTGGGACCCTTCTTCCCCAACCGCCTCTTCGACCAGGTCTTTGGAGAAGGATTGTTTGACTACGATCTATTTCCTTTCTTCTCCTCCACAATCAGCCCCTACTATAGGCAAAGCCTATTCCGAGGATTCTTGGACTCTGGCATTTCTGAGGTGAGGAGCAGCTAGGGGCCACTGTCAACAGGGTCACTTATGCGGTCACAGGGATTCTGAGAATTTCCCCTCTAAAATGGTCTCCCATTCTGCAGATTTTGGAGTCTGGGAGAGTAACAATGGTCTCCTATGCCATGAAGGACCTCAACCCTATGGTTAGAGAGAGCTGGGGGTGCCACTTATGCAATGGTCCAATGTGCAATGGCATCCATGGTCCGAGGTGTCTGGGGGAGGCAGTAGTTACCTCAGTAGTAGTCCTTACCGCAGAGGAGTCTGGGAGGGTAACCTATGCAATCTTGCAGTCAATGATGTCTCAGTGATGTCAGAAAAGTCTGGGATGATCACCTAGTACAAGGATGTTTATCCTGTAGTCAGAAGAGTTCTCTAATTAATTGGGGGTCTCAGAGTGTCACTGCTTCAATAGTCCTAATCCTGTGGTCAGAAAGCTCTGGGTGAGTTACAGATATAATAGATTTCATCCTGCAGGAGGGCTCTGGCTGAGTAACCCATACAATGGTTCTAATATTCCAGTCAGATGGGTCTGAAAACATCACCAACCCAACAAATGGTAATTTAGACAATCTAGGAAAGTTACCAAGACAATGATCCCCATTTTGTGCTCAGATAGATTCAAAACCATTTTTTTTTGGGGGGGGGGTAGCTGTAATATATAATATAGCATTATATTATATATTTATAGCATTTTGTGCACATAGAAAGCTTTACACAATGACCAATCTTTCTCCTCACAGGTGCGTTCAGATCGTGACCGTTTCACCATTAACTTGGATGTGAAACATTTCTCCCCTGATGATCTGACAGTAAAGGTTGTGGATGACTTTGTGGAGATCCATGGAAAGCACAGCGAAAGACAGGTAGGTGCTGAGATATGTTGGGTAAGACCACTCAAGCAGGTTGGTGGTCACAGACATCAGAGTTGGAAAAGACACAAAGCCCCCCATCTTCTTGCTGTGTGGGTATAAGCCATCTGAAAACCCCACATACCATCACCTCAATTTAGGTAAATTCTGGTTAGACCAGGAAACAGCGATTGCATTAGCAACAGATCCACAAACTGATGAGCATGTCACAAAGGTCATACACTAATAATCACTAAAATAGTAAATACCTTGTTGCAGATTACATTTTGGGCTGAGAGGGATACATACAAATTTATGAAAGAATCATAAATTGTTGTTGTTTTCTTCAGAATTAACATTGAGGGCCCACCTAAAGAATTCTTTCATTATATATATGACCAGACAGGTCCGTAGGTTGGTAGAGCTAAAGAACATTATACAGATTGTAACCAGCACAATCCTTTTCTTTAACCACGATATCCATGATAAACCTGTAGTACTGAATAAATTCCTAAGGAGATGATGTCTCCTGGGCTCATATACTGACCTTCTTTTGTTTTCTCTGCCAGGATGACCACGGCTACATTTCCCGGGAGTTCCACCGCCGCTACCGTCTCCCCTCCAACCTGGACCAGTCCTCTGTCAGCTGCTCACTCTCTGCTGATGGCATCTTGACCTTTAGCGGACCCAAACTGATGTCCAGCCTGGACTCCAGCCACAGTGAGAGGCCCATCCCTGTATCCCGAGAGGAAAAGCCCACCTCTGCCCCCTCTTCCTAAATATGAGGGCCCCCCCAGAGCCCATTTATCATAATCTATATCCTCACATATCCAGATCTTTACCCCAAGTCTTTGCTAACGTCATTGTACGGAGCGCAAGGCCAAATAACCAATAAACCTTTCCTCAATCAGCTGCTTTGTGTCTGCCATTCATTGGGTATTTACATGAGTAGGGGTATTTATTATGACAAATGAAGGATAGAGATAGTGCTCATGGCAAATAGAGAATGGGAACGGTAAAGTATTAAAATTCCATGCTCCGCCGAGCTGCTTTCAATTATTCCACCTGGCTAGTCAAGATTTATGGGTCTTTATCTAGGGCAAGATACAGTAGGACAGTGCCTGAAAGAGTAAAGCTACGTACACTCGGCAGATTTTTATCGCCCGATAATCGGCATCGGCCAATTATCGGGCGAAAATCTTCCGTGTGTACAGTCGGTGTCGTCCATCGATAGGGAATCCCCCTCCTCCGCAGTGTCTTGGGAGGAAGGGGATCCCCCATCAAAAATCTCCCCGCGGCAGCCGAAGGGAGCCACAACAAGGAGGCTGAAGAGCCGCATGCGGCTCCAGACCCCTGTTCTAGTGTATACACATAACTCTCTTTCCTGTATAATACTACAACACTGTATAATACTACAATGTTCGATATTTTGTTTTACTTGCACATGGTTTGAGGATTACAGTCAGCACAGCATCAACTTATCCACATTTTACCCCTTTAGTAAATCAGCCACTGCAGCAATTGCTTGTAATACAGTATGTAACCATTGCTGTATATTTGTGATTTGTTCATCATGTATGCTTGGCACCAGCCCTTGAAATTAGGATTAAGTGTTCACAAGTTTAAATAAACCTGTAGCTATGTATTAAACTGAGACATTTTCATCTGCAAAGATCTACCCCGGACCAAAATGACCAATTGTAGCAGGTTAAGAATGGCTAGCAGGCATGAAAAATTTAAGAGTTTAGCAATGCTACCAGCAATATCAGGCAGCTCACAGAGATAAGTGTAGGACCAAACTTGACATTAGAGCAAAGACCTGCATCCACAAAGGATTTAGTGATATACAGTTAGGTTCATAAATATTTAGACAGACAACCTTTTTTCTAATTTTGGTTCTGTACATTACCACAATTAATTTTATATAAAACAACTCAGATGCAATTGAACTGCAGACTTTCAGCTTTAATTCAGTGGATTGAACAAAAAGATTGCATAAAATGCGAGGAACTAAATCCTTTTTTTAACAAAATCACTTCATTTCAGGGGCTCAAAAGTAATTGGACAAATTAAAAAGCTGAAAATAAAATGTTCATTTCTAATACTTTGTTGAAAATCCTTTGCTTGCAATGACAGCCTGTAGTCTTGAACTCATGGATATCACCAGATGCCGGGGTTCCTCCTTTTTATTGCTCTGCCAGGCCTTTACTGTGTCGGCTTTCAGTTGCTGTGTGTTTGTGGCCTTTCTGTCGGAAGTTTAGTCTTCAACAAGTGAAATGCTCAATTGGGTTCAGATCAGGTGACTTGGCCATTCTAGAATATTCCACTTCTTTGCTTTAATAAACTCCGGGGTTGCTTTGGCTGTGTGTTTTGGGTCATTGTCCATCTGTATTATGAAACGCCTCCCAATCAATGTGACTGCATTTAGCTGGATATTGTGTAATAAAGGATTTAGTTCCTCACATTTTATGCAATCTTTTTGTTCAACCCACTGAATTAAAGCTGAAAGTCTGCAGGTCAATCTGAGTTGTTTAATTTATAATAATTGTGGTAATGTACAGAACCAAAATTAGAAAAAGGTTGTCCTAGTCTAAATATTTATGGACCTAACTGTACATTCTCCTTCTTTGTGAAATAATAGGTAAAAGGTTTTTTTTTGGAATTTACTGAGAGGACACATGGTTCTTGAACATCTGATTTATTCCCCCAACAAGAAGGTTGCACACTGGCAATTCCCCCTCCCCAAAACGCAAGTACTGGGATATACTGTATACTAGGTATAACCCCCTCCCATGGACAACATGCTTTAATAGTGATCATGAACTTAAAAGTGATGAAAAGTGTGTTCTGAATCCAGGAAAGGGTTCTATTTGTCCACAAATCATTCAGGATTCTTCAAAAAGAAAATGCCGAAATGCCTGAAAAAATCCTGCATCTGGTGAGTCACAAAGAAGCCACAATGTCAATCGAAGTAAAGAAAGAAACATCTCCAACAGACTTAAATAGAGGTCTGGGAGAATGAAATTGAAATCCCACAGAGGAAGAGATTTAACAGAAGGAACCACATAATTGATTGCCTGACCTGAGCAAAGGTAATGATTTAGAAGCAAGTAGTCTCTCGGGGAAAAAAAAATAGCTAGAAGGAAAAAAAGGGCCAAGCATTGGAACAAACCCAACTGCAGAGAAGAAAGAACATATCCCATGGAAAAAAAACAAAAAACTTTTGCATATAAAGCCCCCTGATCTAAAATGAATTTTAAAGCATACCTGCTATGTCCAGTGGTACACAATAAAATAAATGCATTGATGAAACTCAAGGACAATACTGTAAAGCAGACAAGAGCAGCTAAAAAACAAACTTTTTGTTTCTTTTGATCCCACAAACAATACCAGGGATGCAGACTATACACAACCAATGCTGATTATCTGGCAAACAGCTAACGCCTTGCATCTGGTCAAAATCCTGCTGGGTAACCAGAGGTACAATTTCCTGCATAATTGGAGAACAAACACTTTACAGAGAAGAGTATGGAGGCATCTGTCAGGATGAACGGTAGGTCACGTTTCCACAAGTCCAGGAGCCATTCTGTCACCAACATCACATAGGACATATGGTAAAAAAACAATACTTCCATGTTTGTATGAAAAATAATTTATTTTAGAAGTAAAAATGGGTCAGAGACCCAGTAGTGTTAATGAGCCCAACGGGGGGCTATGTGCCTTCGGGGCAATACAGGAGACACTAGGGTGAGAGGTTTGTGCAACAGAAGTTGAGATAATGATCTGACACAAAAAGAAGGGGGAACTCTACATTTTAACAATATTTGCATTGAGAGTAAATACATTTGTGCTGGTTGCTAACAGGCACCTGACATTGTCCATCATAAATAACATTTACGTTGTCTGTACAAAACACTTAGAGCAATTTTGTTCTGTGCTTCAATGAAAGATTATTGCTTTCACCCCATCAGTGCTGCATAGTGCCCTCCAACACCTGAGAGACCTTCCTGTGCACTAGTTGTATTGCAAGGCTCTCCAGCATTGAAGGAGTTACGAGGTAATTGTCCAAGATGAAAACTGCCCATCTGCTTTAGGACACACATGGGGCAGTGGCAGGGCCATAGTCCATGCTACAGTACACGGCCTGCGGGGTCCCCAACTGTGGCTGTGTGAGGCTGCAAAATGTGGGCTCCAGGTAACAATTACTCGAGCATTCCTGGAGACGTGAAGATGGAGAACAGGCTGGAGACACAGAGATCTGCAACAACCTGCATGAAAGAAATTAGGCATTTGATTAAAAGATCATTCATGGGGAAAAATTAATGACAGGTTTAGGGTTACTATCTAGGTTAGGAACCTGGCCACCCACAAACTAGCCCAGAAACAGGCATTTCCTAACCTCTGCTGATGCAGAACATCCTGTAACAATCCTTGGGGCTCTGCTGTATTTTGAGCATTATCTGCAGGTCGCCCCCCACGTGTGAGAATTCCTCTGTGTCGAAGTTTGCCAAGACATAACAGGCCACGGACTCGTACCGACCTTCGGAGCTGGCGAAGCGCACTTATACCTGTGCAGACAAGCAGCTGTTAGAGGACATATTACACAGGGAAGCACATAAAGCACACAAAGCACATTTCACACAATCAAACCTTGAGTGAGTGATGTGTCTGAGGCCCTGCGGCCCTCCTGAAAAGCCACAGGGAGAAGATTGCTGTTTGTAGTGATTCCATTATATTGCAGTACAGGAGTTGCTGACTGAGCGCTGAATGGAGCTGAGGAGCGTGAGGTGGAGGGTTTTGGTATCGGCGGTAGGAGACAGTTCTCCAGGCTGCTTGATGGAGAGGGGGTACATGAGACGAAGATACCTAGACAGAAGAGAGGAAGATGAATAAGACATCAGCAGGGAGAAGAAAGTTAGAGGTATGTAGGGTAGAAAAGGAAGAAGGAAGCTGGGGGCGTAAAAAGAATGTGAGGTAAGGTGGTGGAGGACGCGAGCAGAAGTGGAGAGGGGGAAGTTGGGGCCAGGGCAAAAGAAGAAACATACTTGGTGCTGTAGTATTTTCTTGGCTTCTCTTCCAGGTGACCTCATACAACTGTGGATCCTCACACAGTACGGAGTCCTGCAGAGACGAGGCTGGACAAGATACAGAAACGCCCAGACATGGAGACTCCCCCAAATGTAACAATGTCTAAATTAGAACAAATTGAGTGAGATTCCACCCACAGTCAGTCTCCCAAGCCAGTTAAAACATAACATGAACTTACCTCAAGAGGAGTACTAAGGCCACAGCCACAGTCTGATACTTTGGTTGGAGGATGACACAAAAGCGGAGATACCCCACAGGGGGTGCAACCCTGAAGAAAGACAAAAGTATATAATATTATGAGCTGGAACACAGGACTCCACATCTAACCTACACAACACTTCCTCACAAGCCTTTACCTTGCTAAAGTCTGCTGTGGAAAGGATTTGAGGTGAAAGCTGGCCGAATCGCGACTCTTGCAGACGCTCCACCAAGAGGTAGTAAATGGCCGCATAGTGGTCATATGTATCATTCTGCACTGCCTGAGAATTAAACAGAACTTGTTCACACCAGGGTGGAGGACAGAATGCCAGCAGCCTAGGAGAAAGCAATCAGAAAGGTTCTTTATGTCATACTAAAAACTGCATGACACAAAGAAGGCCCCCTCCCAACTGCTTTGCTATGAGGCCAATTACCTGCAGGGTGCGCTCTCTGTCTATGCCCAGGCTTTGCATGATAGCAAGAACTTGTAAGGAGGGTTCAGCAATAGGAAGGGGCTTAGCCAGGGATGGCTGGAAACCCTGGAACCATCTGTGCTGCTTTATTTGTGCAATAGTTGGTCGCTTAGCTGGATCCACGGCTAGCATCCTGCGCAGTAAGTATTCACAATCTGGAGAACAAAGATGATGGAATCACATTATATGAGGCGAGACCCCAGTAATGATCAATTCTTATAACATGGATTACTACAATCCCCCCAAGGTATTTCAGAGTCTTTGTAAGCATCCAAAACCCCAGAGCCCCCAAGTCTCCCTTTACTCTGTTACCCGTATCCAAGAGCCCCCACACAGACATCTGAAAATTACCACATCACTGCCATGGGTATATCACCAAAATCTCCTACACACAGATACCTCTGGCATTTAGTATTGATTCTTCACAGATATTTGAGCATAAGCACAAATATTTGAGCCTAATTACAAAGCACCAACACCCACCTAAATATCCAATAGCAGCAATCCCAAACCTCCAACTTGAAATCCCCCCACATATCGGAGTGTCACTACAATACCCCTCTGAGGGTGTCTGAGCATCATTACAACCCCATACTCCCAACCTCCCCTCACCCTGCCTTCCTTGCAGATGAAAGCCACCACACTCCAATTATCAGAAAGTCAGCAACAACCCCTCCACAGGTATCTAAGGGTTCTCTCCTGCTGTATCACTGTATCTGTCGGTCATTTGCAATCCCTATTTATTGTACAGCGCTGCGTAATATGTTGGCGCTATATAAATCCTGTTATTAATAATTATAATAATAATAATATTATTAATAATCTAAGCAGACCTGGTTCATTTCTTAATTATAAAACAAGATACTGACACCACACTGGGCTCACCTGCAGACATGTAGTATGGAATTCGGAACCGCCCCTCCAGCACCCTCTGTCTCAGTGCAGGAAGATTAGGTCCATCAAATGGGAATGATCCGCACAAGAGAACATAGAGGACGACCCCCAGGCTCTGCAGAGAAACAACACACAATAGCTATATGGAATACACTGAGCATTTCATTCCACACACACCTGTTCACACAAACACAACATGTATGGGCTCAATCTCACTGTCCTCACCCAAACATCCAACTGTGGCCCCTCATATTCTTTTCCCTGAAAGACCTCCGGGGCGGCATATGGGGGGCTTCCACACCATGTATTGAGGAGTCTGCCTTCCAGGTAAAAGTTACCAAACCCAAAATCTGATGAAGAAATGTAATAATGGATATTAGGAGATACATTGCTTTGCAGCAAAGATAACATCTTACAACAGTACCTTGATAGGTTAATACCAGAGACAAACATGGTGCCATACAGCTGGCTTTAAGGTTTTACGGACGAGGCCCATATATGCAATGTCTTTTAAAATTAAACCCAGAACTGCAAGTCACCACATTAGTCACTGTACTCCACTTCACAAAATTTAGGCAACTAACCAGCCAGTTTGATGTCCATGTTGTCTCCCAGCAAAAGATTTTCTGTTTTGAGGTCTCTGTGGACAATGTTCTGTGAATGGCAATACTCCACAGCTGCCAGGATTTGGAGGAACTTGTGACGGGCTTCATCTTCCGTTAGCCGCCCGCGCACCGTCAAATAATCTGAAGAACAAAAAAAATGCCTTACCCTCCGCTACCGTGTAAGATGAGATAGGGATCGGTAGATAAACGGGGACAAACAAGGCAGATTGCAGCATATTTACAGAGTTCCCCTTCATTTACATGAGAAGGATTGGACATACAAGGTTCTGATGACAGATATAAAATCCCCTCATCCTCATTTACATTAGCAGGCCTGGACATGGGAGAAAAAAGGATTTTGTTGTGTGATCCACACTAAGAATGTGAATCTATAAACTCACCAAACAATTCTCCATTTTTAGCATATTCAGTGACAATATAGATCATGTCTCGAGTCTCCATCACCTAAAGAAAAGAACATCAAATGTCAGTCGATGATGTCAGGGGAGGAGCATGACAAACAGAAGGTGACAGAGGGTGCAGGAGGTATAGGTTATTAGCCGATAAGGGCAGATGACAGATATATACACTGGGGGCTGGGTGTACACCCTTAAAGACTATCTGAGCCAGAAGATGTAGAAGTCATCTACAGTGACTCCGTCACCTGATAAATGCAGATGGGGGTGGTAATCAACTGGAAGGTCCTTTCCCTAGTGGGTATAGGTAGGTAAATGGCCTAGTCCTCGGTAGAGAAGGAAAACACAACAATCACCTGATAGAGGCGGACGACATGTGGATGTCGCAAGCGTTTCATAATCTGAACCTCTCTGTAGATCTTCTCTAGATTGGTTCGGTCCAGACGGGTTTTATCAATTATCTTAATGGCGACCTGTTAAAATGCAGTAATCACACATAACATTAAAATCTTCCCTATATGGTTTTTCCACTAACAGTGGAATTGCCACCCCCCATGGGACCTTTACCCACACTGAAACTGCCCCCTCCCCCACATAGAAACCACCATGGGCACTGAAATTACCCTCCTCAACATGGTACCTCCACCCTCAATAACACTGGTCCTCCATGGTACCTTTTAAACAAATTTATCTTCCCTGTGCCCCTTACCTGTGTGTTGGTGACGCGGTGCCGTGCTAGTTTCACCACTGCAAAGTTCCCTTTTCCCAAAGTCCCTTCAATATCATAAAAGCCAACACGCAGGGGCCTACGGGAGGCACTGCCCGCAGCACAACCGTCCTTCAGGACCACCATTCTACAACACAGACCACAGCAGCTTAGATTACAGAGGAAGTATCTGGGGTGACTGGGAATAATGGTTACAATTTATGATCAGAGAGAGGGAATGGAAGACAGGGTGAGGGGTGCACATGAGGGGTGTATATGGGAGATAAATAGATAGATAGACGGATGATATATAGAGTTATAGATATGAGGGGGGTATATGGGTGATAGAGGGGCAGATATGAGGGGGGTATATGGGTGATAGATGAATAGATATGAGGGGGGTAT
>NC_092858.1:177740519-177748270 GCF_032062135.1 Pyxicephalus adspersus
AGATGGATAGATATGAGGGGGTATATGGGTGATAGAAGGATAGATATGAGGGGGGTACCTCGGTACACCGCTCGGTGTCAGTCAGCACCGTCTCTTGCCGCTGTTCGGTATTCTGTCGGTCATGCTGTGTCTCTCCGGAGGTCACGTGCTCCTAAGTCTCTCTCAACCTAAACGATCCACCCAATTGACGCCACGCTGACGTCAAGCCTGATAGGACTCCGCCTCGTTGCCTAGTGACAGGAAACTCTGACGCGCAGAATGATGTCGCCGTCTCCATGGAGACTGCTCCGTGACGTCAGAGAACAGCTGGCGCCGTAATTGTCAGGTTTCAGTTTCAACCCACGACGCCTGCGCATTGAGTCTCTGACGTCAGTGACACTTAAGAGTGACACCTTGCGGCAGCGCCGAAGACTGCCTGAGAAGCCCCAAATTGTTCTCTCATCTTTTCTAGAGGGCCCCTAACTATCCCTCAAGAGGCAAACTCCTAGAAAGGCAGTGTGTGTGTGTGTGTATGTATGTGGAGATCGAGAGACTACCACTTCTTTCACAAGGGCCCATCCTCCTCTAGCGGGGCCCCACCTTCTCCAGAAGGACAGCCACCCCTTCATAAGCACCCAACTATTTCAGAAGGATCTTATCTCTTTCAAAAGGCTCGTTTTATTTTAGGCCTTAAACATCCTACAACAGTGTTTCTCAACCAGGGTTCCTCCAGAGGTTGCTAAGGCTTCTTTGAGCCATGAGCTTCTGAGGTCAGTGTAAGTGACACCAATGATCTTTTTGGCTGTATGTAGGGTGAGATTCATCTTACTAGCCAGCAATGTAAGATGAATTCTCACCTTTTGACATGGTCCCTGACCCCTCCCCCATTCTCCTTCCCTATAGGGGCCAATTGCATTCATGTGCAGCAAAAAGAAACTCATATCACAATTCTGTCCTAGTGCAATTTATCTGTATTGCAACCTTTCATTAAACTCCAACCATGTATAACATCTGGCTTTTACAAGAAGAGACATAACTTTCCCAGTAACCGCCAACCCTTTAAGATGAACAGGACATCTTTTCCAGAGGACTCCCAAATCTTCCAGATGAGGAGGCCAAACTCTGAAGATCTGGGGTGGTGGTGGAGGTTTAAATACCCATATTATTAAATATATGTTGGGGTTAGGTTGTATATACAGATTCTGTACGTAGGGATTCTGTATGTAGGGAGTGGGGGAATCACGTCTTCCCTGAAGAATATGACCAATCTCTATGTAATTCAATTAAAAATCTCTGCAAAGGAATGGTAGATTTTTTAATAACATTAAACCCAACCATGAAAATAGGAGAAAATTCAACTCAGACAAGAGTGATTTCACATACAGTATAGGATGTCACCAATGTATAACATATATGACAATATCTGCAATATCAGAATAACATCACAGCAAATCACATAACAAAGGGGAACACGTATTGCTATTCAATATTCTGCTGACCCCCAATTTCCTCAAGCAGCTCCTTGGCTGTTCTTTGCAGGTGTGCATTGTTGCTCTGTGACAGTTCCATTATGTTTGGCAGACACTCCTGTACGTCTTTCCAAAGCAGCCTCAGGACATCTGGATCTACAGACAGCGACTGGAAGAGGAGCAGAGCATGCAGACAAACCTCAGCATCTGGATCTGCATGAGAGATTGTGAATGGCACATACATTAATAGAAGGACATGACACCATATTGGTACTGATAAGGATTACCCAAAACTGGAACCTAACGCTTATAACCTGTACTATGAATCCTATAATGTGTGTCCTGTACCCCATAGCCACAGTCTACCACCAACAAACTTCATCTAAAACATTGAAGCCAGTACCAATATTACAAACCTATAATTCACACCCCATTATTTATCCATTAGTGGCTTCATCTTCATCTGTGTATCCAGGTATTTATGTTCACTCAGATTTCTGTTTGCTTAGACTTCAGTGTGTTCAGTACTGCAGCCCCTCAAACTGATTCCTGTTTTATTACCTAAGCTAATGGACCTGTGATTGTTAAACAGATATTGCTACTCGCTGTCTAGGCCACCACTCTCTTGTTCCCATTGCTTGGTATGAGCTTGGCTTGTTCAATGTGTACTGCTTGGCCTGATGTTGGTTTGTTTTATGTATGCCAGTCTTTGCAGCCTAGACTCTTGTTAACTTGTGTTAGGTATGATGGTCCTTGTTCTTGTTGCCTTGAGTGACCTTGGTTTAATCTACTGGTCCCTGCTGCTTGGACTTATGATGGATTTTTTTTTGTACACTGATCTTTGCGACATTGACTGATGATGGCTTGTTCTAAGGACACTGGTTCAAATTGCCTGGGATGGTCTTGGCTTGTTCTATATACAATGGTCCCTACTACTTGGACGTATGTTGGCTTGTTTTATGAAAATTAGTCCTTGCTCCATGTTTGAAGGGACTACAATTAATATGAATATGACTTGTATGCAAGGATAATTTTGCCTCCTTGAAAGCAAACTATAAATCTCATTATCTGTGGAGACAGATGCAGACCCAACAACCATAAAGGAATCACTGTACAGAGACAATCATTGATCTTCTATGAGTGGATGCCTGAGGATCATTACCACCTTGGCCAGTTCGCCCACCTGGTGGTAGTTCCTGCCCAGGCCAATTTACTATAGCTTCAGGCTTCCTGGAGGGGGCAAGGGCCTGAAAAACAATCTCAAGCTTGGGACATATTTTGTGACCTCCTAAAAAAGACTTCACCAATGATAGATCAACAATGTGATTTGCTCTGGACTGGCAAAGGGGTGTAGTTCAAGGAGGGAAAACCCTGATTTGTATGGTTGTGTGAGTGAGATTGACCATGTGCTAGACATATTATTATTATTATACAATATTTATATAGCACCACTATATTAAGCAGCGCTGTACAAAGTCCATAGTCATGTCACTTACTGTCCCTCAAAGGATCTCACAATCTAATGTCCCTACCATAGTCCTATGTCATTAATGTAGTCTAAGGTCAATTTAAGGGGAAGCCAATTAACCTAACTGCATGTTTTTGGGATGTGGAAGGAAACCAGAATACCTTGAGGAAACCCACGCAGACACGGGGAGAACCTGCAAACTCCATGCAGATAGAGACTTAGGCATAGAGCAAGATCACTTTCTTCTCCCTTCCTAAATACCTTGTACCTTCTTCCCTTTGTCTTGTAAATGATATGTATATATTATCCTGAGCTGTAAATAAACCTTTCCCTTTTATAAGATATATTGGTCTTTCTTTGAAAACAAAGCACCCCAAACAGAGCACATTCTACACTGCATAAAACCTTTGCTGCAGGTTACTAGTCAAGTCTAAAAGCTCTTGCTACAGGTTCCCATTCCTTGCATTTAACACTTGTAACACCTTCCAATTGGTCCTTTAATATGAGAAGAGAAGCTTTAATGGTAATTAGGGAGTCCCAAGAGGGCAGGGTAATGCCCGACTTTCACTTATCCTGCAATCACCTTAGGCACCATTACTGGTTCCAAAATAGGCATTAATCATTCAGTACTGTTTCCACAAACAATTACATGGTATTAGATATCTACATATTTGTTTATATTCTATTTGAATACCATATTAGCAGAATTATATGCAATGATGATAGTAAAGGTTAGGATAAATTGAACTCAGGGTTCTCCCCAGGCCCTTTTACCTGGGCGCACCACCTAGCACTTTTCAGCACCCACTCGGCTGTTTTTGGCTGGTTACGGAAGAGTTTGGTCACAATACAGGGGCCGCCACCCACCTACAATTTCTTCCCACCCGGCTTATAAAAATGTCTGGGTTGAGCACTGGAACTCATGTGTCTATGGTATTAGACAGCACCTCAAACATCCCTATTCATCCAATACAAAGTATGACAATGACGAAGACACTGCTGCATGTGACTCACCACTCAGAAGCCTCCGCAGTGCACTGGGGAATCCCTTTACTTGACTCATCCATAGGAGACCACACTGATTAATAGAGACATTGTACAGACACTTCAACAGAAGACTGCCAGAAGAAAGACAAAAATGACATAATGTATAGTATATCCATTCTTTCCTTTCTCCATACTTCAATAATCTATACATCCCTCCCTCCAACCATCCCTCCCTTCATCCGTACACCCCCTTCCATTCATCCATACTTTCCTCCATTTGTTCTTTCATTAATCCTTCCATCCATAGATCTCTTCATTTATCCCTTATAGAAAATATATCACTGCATTCATCTGTCCATCCATCCCTACTTCTATCCCTCCTTCTTCCAGTCATCTATCTCTTCTTTGACCTATTACCTATCCATTCATCACTTTATCTATCCTTCTATCACCCTATCTATACCTTTATTCATACATCTTTTCATCCATCTAACTCCCCACGTTCCCACCATTCATCCCTCTACCCTTGTGTCTAAACCCCCCCCCCCCCCCCAATATTTTGCATTCATTCCTTTATGCACAGCTCACACTCTTAAGCGGCTACATGTCCCAAGTCTGATCTTCCCAAGGATCTGAATCCAGCTCTCCATCAGTTCTCTACATGATGTAATGAGGAAATCCCGACCACAGGACACGGCTGCCACATCTGTAAAAAGCCAAAACTGGCAACAGTCAGAAGGGGTCACGGCACTATACAGAGGGACAGTGAGGTGAAGTACAGCCCTAGGCACTGATTTCAGTATACCATAGTATGCTTCTTCATAACAGAGTACATATGCAACAAACTTTTTTTTATATTTTCAAAGTGTCCATTTGTTAAATTTATCTACACTTCTTGGTCAAGAGATGCAACAAAAAGTGAAAAGAAATCTGCAAATGTGAGAGAAATTCAACCCTTCAGCCAGGTTTGGATTTCGCATCAATTCCTGGTAATGGTCAGGAAATGGAAAGGATGAATATCTCCATTGGGGGCATAGACACCAATAAAAACCTGACAGCAGTCAGTAGATGTAAATAATTTGACAAGCAATTCACATATGTGTATGGCTAGTGGGGATGTGTCAAGTTTGTCTTCAGCCAAATGGCTGTTATATAGAGCCAATTCTGCTGTTGGCCTCCTCGGCACTGTATTTGGTTTCCCTGCGCATGTCTTTACTTCTCTGAGACCTTCTCAAGCATATTATGGTCTGACTGGAACCTCCTCACATCACCACACAGCATTGAAGGCTCTAGGAGGCTATAACGGTTAAAGCTTTTCCTGAGTGGATAGCATTGTGCACACAGAGGGGCATTATCATCACACTATGGGCCAGATTTATGAAAATTGCTCCAAAACTGGAGAAGATAGACCATCATGGGAGAACCTGCGTGCAAATCTGGAATGGGTTTCTTAAAGTCACTTGCTATTATTTGGCAAATGTTTTCAATCCTAGATCAGATCCATTCCAGGTTTGCTGAATCTGTGATAGTCTATCTTCTCCAGTTTCCAAAGCTTTAATAAATCAGGCCTGTTACATCACATGAAGGTAAGACAAGGTTTATAACATCTGCCCTCATAACATCTAGCATCTCCCAGCAGGTTACAAACAAAGATATTAAGGTACTAGTCTTCACTTCAAATACTGCTTGAAAGGTCAATGAGCTGCGATGTTTTGCAATTGAAGCCCAGCAAAGATAAATCATGCCACATCATCTACACTTAGCAGTCTAAAGCTTGCTTAAAGCCACTGGGCTAAGTATTCCAATACCATAACTTACAAGAATTCCCTGCTACTCACTGGTTACTATACCGGCAAACCCAAGCACATATTGGACATCTTCATTGTCTTCATCCTGTTCTGTTTCATCCAAAGCATCCACATAACTGGCTACAGTCTGGGAGGCCATCATAAAAAATTCAGTACATTTATCCTAAAAAATGAAGCAGAAGATGAAGAATGTTGAAATTCTGTTCTGACTGATTTCACACGGCCCATTTATCTATGGCAAAAATTGCTTTCCACAAACAATCTCTTTTGGGATATCCGACCACTTATCTGCCTATTGTTAGGTTAATTTTATAGGTGTGTATATCAACTGTTTTTGATCCACATAATCATATAAAAACAACAGCAATTCCACCTTTATACCTCCTAACATGTAATTTTACCAGTTTCAAAATTATCACATGTAGTCACTAGGGGAAACAATGCCTTTTGTGGTATATAATCTTTTCCAGATACACTTCATCAGGAGTAAATAGGAGGTTGCTATTAAAAAATGAAAATACAATTAATATGAGGAAAGTCCCCAGCTGGCAGATGAGGTATCAAGCTGCTCCGTATATGGAATTATGGCAGACGTTTACCGTGCATGCGCAGGTGGTGTCAACTGACAGCTGGCCATTAGGAAAGCCGCAGCTGCAGCTATGGGTTCCCATTCATATCTCCTGCGTACTACAGGCAGGATGGTTCTCCATTCTAATAAGGGATACATCCCGGTATTTTTAGTAATTTCATTTTACTCCTATAAGTTTCCTTGATTTCCTTGATTATACATCGTATTGTTCATATAGGAATTAATTTCCAAGCCAGTGCTTGGAGTTGATAAATCACAGAGCCCTCTAGAACAATGTGCTTGGAAGACTGCATGACCAGATACATAACTACTGTTGAAGGTTTTGATTGTTATTGTGTAAGTCTCTGGATAATCACTCAGTACATTTTATTTTATGAACCTCTGTTGACCACTGTAAGATAATTGTGAATTCTTGATGTTAGTTTAAGCAAAGTTGTATAGTGAGTACAATTGTTTATATGTTGGAATTTTAGCTTACATGAAAAATGTAAACCTTTTCCAACTAAATATGAATCCTGTGACCCTGGACAACTAGGACTGCAGATAAGACTTTGGCCCTGATTTATGAAAGCTCTCCAAGGCTAAGGAGAATACACTTTCAGAAGTGAACTAGGTGATCCAGAAAACATGGAATATATTTTTAAAAATCATTTGCTATCTGCTAGCAAATGTTTTGAATAATGGACCAGATCCATTCCAGGTTTGCTGGATCACCCAGCTTCACTGATGAGAGTTTATTCTCTCCAGCCTTGGAGAACTTTTATAAATCAGGGTCTTTGTGTGACTCTAGACAATTAGGACTATAGATGGATTGTCATCGTATCCTGAACAGCTGGGACTGTAAATAGGGAGCCAGATAAATTCACAAATCACAATTTACTACCATAACTCACCATTCCCAGTATGTTTGTTACTGTCTCCTCTCTGTTTGAGACGCTCCAGAGCAATGTGCACAACACAGATCCCACGTGAGTGCAGTAGTATGTCTGCTGAACAGACTTTTCTCTCAGGGTGGACAGCTGAAGGAGCAGAGAAAGGTTCTCCTGTACCAATGCGAGAAGGAGACACAATAAGCATCAGAAGCAGCTCAAAGGACAGTTAAACAAAATACTTACTATACTGATACACTCATGTTTGACAAGAGTGTAGTATGAGTACAGAGGAGAAGACAGAAAAGAGAAGTATGAGGGTAGATGAGGAGAAAGAAGAGTGAAGTACGAGCGTAGAAGAGGAGACAGAAGAGTGAAGTATGAGGGTAGGTGAAGAGACAGAAGAGTGAAATAAGGGGTAGATGAAGAGACAGAAGAGTGAAATATGGGGTAGATGAAGAGACAGAAGAGTGCAGTATGAGGACAAGAAGAGTGAAGTATGAGGACAAATGAAGAGACAGAAGAGTGCAGTATGAGGACAGATGAAGAGACAGAAGAGTGAAGTATGAGGACAGATGAAGA